>NW_027437873.1:0-89000 GCF_965140245.1 Athene noctua
CCTAGCTTAGCCCAGTCAAGCCCAGCCCCGAGCCCAACCTTGAGCCTAGCCGAGAGGAGCCCTAGCCGAGACCCGAACCTAGCTGAGCCTAGCCCTGAGCCGATCACGGAGCCGAGCCTCGAGTCGAGCCAAGTCTAGCCCCAAGCCGAGCCAAGAGCCCAGCCCCGAGACGAGCCGAGTCCAGAACCAAGCCCCGAGCCTAGCCTCGAGCCGATACCCGAGCCGAGCCTCGAGCCGATCCAAGCCTCGAGCCAAGCCAAGCCCAGAACCGAGCCCCGAGCCGAGCCTGGAGCTGAGACTAGAGCCGAGCAGAGCTGAGCACCGAGCCGAGCCCCGAGCCAAGCCGAGCCGAGCCTAGCCCTGAGCTGATCCCTGAGCCCAGCACTGAGCCAAGCCAAGTTGAGCCCATAGCCGAACCCCAAGCCGAGCCTCGAGCCGATCCCCGAGCTCAGCCCAAAGCCAAGCCCTGAGCCAAGCCCCGAGCCGAGCCCAGAGCCGAGCCTCAAGCACCCAGCAGAGCCCAGAGCACAGCTTCTAGTCGAGCCCAGCCCTAATCTGAGCCCCGAGCCCAGCCCTGAACCGAGCCGATCCGAACTCAGAGGCAATCCCAGGGCCGAACTGAGCCAATTCCAGACCCGAAACCTCAGCTGAGCAGAAAAGAGCCCCGAACCGAGCCGAGCTCCGAGCGGACTGGAGTTGAAACCCAAGCCGAAACCTGAGCCGAACACTTAATCGAGCCAAGCCCAGAGCCGATATGAGCTGAACCCGAAGCCAAGACGAGCTGAGCCCTGAGCTAAAACCCAAGCCCAAACTCAAGCCGTGACACGAGCTGAGACCCGAGCTGAAACTCGAGCCCAGACTCAAGCCGAGCCGAGCCCCGACCTGAGCTGAGCCAAACACGGAGCCAAGCACCGAGCCGAACATAGCCCAGACCCAAACCCTTAAACGAGCCAAAACCCGAGCCCAGCCTCCAACAGAACCGAGCCGAAACCCGCGCTGACCCCGAGCTGAGCTGAACCGAACCCTGCCCCAAGCTGAGCCCCGAGCCCAGCTCAGAGCCAAGCCTCGACCACTGAGCAGAGCCCAGAGTGCAGCTTCTAGCCGAGCCACGAGCCCAGCCACGAGCCGAGCCAAGCAGAGCAACTAGCCAAGCCCCAAGCCCAGCCCAGAGCGGAGCCAAAACATGAGCCGAGGCCCGAGTCGAGCCCACCCAAATCCCGAGACGAGACGAGATGAAACCCGATCCCACACTCGAGCCAAGCCACAAGCCTGGCCCCGAGGCAAGCCGATCCCCGAGCTGAGCCCAGAGCCAAGCCGAAACCTGAGCCGAGCCTCGAGTCGAGCTATGACACGAGCCCAGCCCAGCCCCGAGCCCAGCTCTGAGCCAAGCCGAGCTGAACCCTGAGCCGAGATGAGCCGAGCAGAGCCGAGCCCTGAAACGAAACCCAAGCCCAGACTCGAGCCAAGCAATGAGCCGAGCTGAGCCCCGAGCCGAGTGCAGCTGAAACTTGACCCGACCCAGAGCCGAACCTAGCTGAATCCTGAGGAGAGACAAGCCGAGCCAAGCCCAGCCCAGAGCCCAGCCCAGAGCCGAGCCTCGAGCACTGAGCAGAGCCTGGAGCGCAGCTTCTAGATGAGCCTGAGCCCAGCTGTTGGAGAACGGCTTGCAGAGAGCAAGGCCATGGGTCTCTGCAGAAGCTGATTGCAGCCATCTGAGGTAAACAAAGGAAAAAACCCAGGGTACAGTTATGCCAAATAACAGACTGTTATGTTAACAAAGAGAGAAACTGAGGTACACAATGGCCTTGATGGTAAAACAACCTTGGGAAAGGAGGCAGGCCAGAAGAGGGAAGATGTTGTGACGTATCTGAAATGCCACAAGGGGCTGGGATATTATAATGTGGCCTTTTACATGTATCCAATAGATTTGTGAGTAGTATGCATGATTATTGTAGAGTGCTTATATAAGGTGTGATTTCTTTCAATAAAGTTGAAGCTTGCTCTATCATTCACATTGAATTGGCTGCTTGCTTCCTCCGCCCGTCGCAAGTGGCGCACTGAACAGGGTTACCCGAACCCTGCTTTTCCACCAGACAGAATCCGGGAAGCGATGGAACGGATTTTCGGAGCAGGAAGGTGAGAAGGTCACTGCCTGGTGCAGGAGATGTGTGCCGTCTCCTGAAGCGCCGGGATTTGTAAGGCTGACATTGGAGCAGCGGATCCACAATATTGCTTCAGGAGATACTGCGGACCGAGAGGGCTAATGAGGAATAGGCCGAAGTGGTATATCCAGGAAAGGCCATAATGAAGGCTGAATTTGGGGAAACCTAGGAAAAGCCAGCACTGGTTGTTAGCTACTGAAGGGATACTGCTGAAGGTCGTCAAGCTACGATACAGGAAAAGGAATCAAAACAAGTCTGCCCGGGCAGGACAATGGAACAAGAGGTAGCCCTCAAGATTTTTGCTTTTTAGAAAAGCGGGGAGTAAGTCCGATAAAAAACTTAGCCGCACTGATTGGTCTGGGCAAGGCTAAGGGACACTTTAAAGAGACAAATTTATTGTTTGAAGAAGCAGTATGGTGTGATAATCTTTTAGACTCTGATGCTGTAAATCCTGAAAAAGAATCTGAACTGTCTGGTCTGTATCCTCCCTTAATTGGGGATGATCTGTAGATAAAAGTGAGGCGAAAAAACCGTAAAAGTGAGGCGAAAAAACTTTGGTGCAAGGGAATATGGACACGGCAAGAAAAATTCTTACTCCTGTAAGCTATGAGCTGAGTCATCAGCCACGTTGGGAAGAACGGCATTTTTCTGTTATTAAAGATTTAAGCATTAATAAGAACGGGCTGCAAAAACTCAGACTACAACAGCTGTACTGGAGGCGATGGCTCAGGGATATCGATTGGCCCCATAAAAACTGGCTAACACTTTTAAGAAAAAACGGCATTCACGCTGGCACAGTACTCTATCTGAAAAACCGAGCGTGTGGATCTCCGTGCTCAGCGTTCGGAGCTGGCGGCGGCGGCCCGGGGCCTCCCTGACCCCCCCGCCGCGGAGCAGCTGCCTGCGGCTGAGCCCGGCACTGCGCGCTCGCCCCCCCCCCCCCGCCAAAAGCGGCAGGGGTATGCGGCACAGGCTTTATATGTTCTTAATGGAATCTTCGTATTTGTAATATTTGTCACTTTATGTTGTGAGTGATAAGTGTCAGGAGCTCCTTTGTGTGTGTGTGTGATTGTGTGTGTGTGTGTGTCTGTGTGTGTGTGTGTGTGAGACGCGGCCCACTGCAGCCGCGGAGTTCTCCGCCCAGGGAAGCGGCCGACCAGGAACTGCAGGGTCCTAATGCCCGCCCGCTGGGGCATCGGTGCTGCAGTTTGTTTAGGCTCAGTGTTCTCAGTGTTACAGGTGAAATACCTCCTCTAGCAGGGGGCAGTCATTCCGTGTTGATTGTTGTTTTGAATTTAGGTGCGTGCTCTGCGGGGAGAGTGCACCTCTGTACCATCTGCCTAATGAAAATACTGTTAAAAAATCATCGGCAACCTTACAGGGGTTGTTTGTTTTACCAGGGGTCATAGATGCTGATTATGAAGAGAAAAATCAAAATTATGGTCTGTACCCCTATGTTCAGTAACAAAAAAAAAGTAAAAAAATGTTCAGCTTGTTAAAGAAGCTGCAATTACTCAGGATTTGGATCAGCAGGTACCCCTTAAATATTTTTGGACTAAAACAGTAACACAAGGTTAACTTCTGGTAAAATGTACTCTCGTTAAAGCTAAAAAATCTGTCGAGCTGACATGCATTTTAGATACTGCTGCAGATGTGACCATAATATCTGTGAGCAGATTGGCTGTTAGCTCTGGTACCTCAAATGCTTTTCAGGGTTGGTGTCATGCTTTAACAATTTAAAGCAAGGATCTCATTCATGTAAGGGGCCCAGAAAGCTGGGTAGCAAATATTCATCCATTTATATTGGAAAACCCCTATTGCATTTTGGGGTCATAACTGTATAACTCAATGAAGAACTCAAATTGGATCAAATTTGTCTTAATCACCACTGTAGCACAACCCACCCTGAAACCCACCCTGACACTAACCTTGTGAACTGAATCACCTGTGTGTATTGTCCTGCAACAACTTAAAACTGTTATTAAGACTTTAAAAGATTTACAGACACTGTTAGGAACCATAAATTGCTTACAGCCATTGTGGGCCTAACTCATGATCATCTGCATAGCATTTTTGATATTTTGTGAAAAGATCCTTCACTGACATCACCCAAAGTACTTACAGAAAAAGCAAAACAAGATCTTCACCATATAGCTAATAAGCATCGCAAGTACACTGCATTCCCCCACAGGACAAACCATCGTAGAAAGAGCGCACCAGACCTTGAAAGTGCTTTTGCAAAAACAAAAGGGGGGAGAGAGCTTGGATCCAGGTCAACCATTTGCTCTGCTGTAAAACGCATGCATTTCTTCCACCAGAATGCCAGAGCAACACAAAACCAGTTTTCTTTATCAAGGCATCCAGCTAAAAACATCACTGCAACTTGCCCTGAATACGAGAAAGACTCCATCTCTTCAAACCTTTTAAACATCTCCCCTGTGCTACAGGTGTCACCAATATTGTGTCATTTTTCATCACAGATACCTGATCAACAAGAAGTCCAGAGCAAAGCTCAAGTGTTAACAAAAACCTAGAAAGGGGTAACTGGGAAGGACCATTTCCTTTAATAACCTGGGGAAGAGGTTATGCTTGTGTCTCCACAGGTCTCATCTCCAATGGTCACCGACAAGGTGTGTGCAACCACACCTGAGGGTGAGAGGCAGCCAGCACTCAGGATCCAGCTGTGGGTGCTGTGGGTGCCCCTGTGCCAACAGTTTGCGATCACTTTGACTGATCTTTTAAGCAGAATGTCTGAGTAATGTTTGCTACTGCAACAGGACAAACTACACTACAGTTGCCAATTCTGTTAAGAGAAAATGCTAACAGTAATTGTAACTCCTTTATGAAATATATAGGCTCACTAGTCACTTGTGCAAAATGTAGTTTAGATAAAATATAGTTATTAATAAGGATAAGATGCTGTAAGAATGTGTGTATTCCACTTCCTTTGTTTAGTAATATTAAGAATTAAGAGCTCAAGTGTTTAACCTTATTTAGAAACTCCCTTGGTTTTCCCCCTGGAGTACTGGCCAGGCTCTGGGTGGAACCCAACAGGAGGATGAAATCAGATGTTTCCGCTCAAAGAAAGCTGCCAGTTATTTTGGCCTGTTGCTTTAAAGGCTGGACCTGCTTGCAGCGACTTTGGATGCCTCACCTACAGATGGACGCATCACGTAGGGTTTCCAGTTTGTGAGGAAGGGCACTCTAAATTCTCGCTGCATCCAGGGTTCCCTAGCAGTTGCGGATCTGAATGTTAGTACCGTATTTTCCTTACTGTTTATTTTTGTACTATTTAGTCATATCCCTTAAATATGGATAGTGAAATTAGTCTACTATTTTTAATTAGAACTATTCTAAGTATGCTGCGTTTTGAAGTTTGTCTAACCCTTAATTGATACAGCTCTCAAACAAGTCTTGCAGGTGCCGCAGCAAAACAAAGAAAAAGGAGGGCTGGAAGGCATCGGCCTCACACAGCTTCTAACAAACAGCTAAGCTTTAATGAAGAACAGGCCTCGTAAGATAGATAAGAAACTGCAGAGTGTGCCAAGGTGGCAGGGAAAGATCAATCAGGACAGCAGGCATTTTGCCTGGGCTTAGCAACTGCTGCCGACCCATCCCAGACCTGTTTGGTATGCCATTTGTACTGGTCATTATGGTTGGTATAATCAGACAATCTGGCTGAGATGGCAAGATGTGACTCCTTCAGCAGTACCGGTGAATAGCACTAGGTTTTGTAGTGATGTTTATACAATAAATTTACATCTTGAAGAAGGAAGAGGGTTTAATAATGATTTGACTAAAAGGTTACCAATTATTAGATGGTTAAAAAATTTTTGTTTTTACATGGAATAACAGTTTAAATTGTCATTGTAATCCTTTTAATGGTGTTAACCTGTGTGTGGAAGTGTTTTATGAGAATGATGGACTGAACAATAAAAGGGGTCTGGATCACTCAAAAACAAAAAGGGGGATTTGTGGAATGCCTGGGAAACAACGGACATGTTATGAGTGATCCAGACTGAGTGGCATCACTGTAATCAGGCTGTAGCTGTTGGGAAGAACACCGGCAAGGCCGAGAGGATGAGAAACTGCGTGAGTAGCAAAGAAATAAGGATGCTGGACTGTGGGAAATAAGATGTTTGCCTAACAGAAGAACTACGTGTGAACACCATAACGGGACCAACCATAGAGGGCGTGAAGGCTTGTGGACAGTAGTATAGAACCAATCCTAGTTTGTTTGCTTTCATGTGATTGCTCTTCGATAGTATGTGGGATGCTTTGTACTTGATAAGGTACCTTCGACAGTTTAAGGTGCGCTGTATTACAGAGTCGAGCTGCCATACACTTTCTTTTGCTTGCCCAGGGGCATGGATGTAAAGATTTTGATGGGATGTGTTGTTTTAATCTATCCGACCACAGTCAATTAATTCAAAACCAATTACAATGGATGAAGCAACGTTTACAAAAAACACAAGTGGTTGTCAATCCTTGAGACAAATGGTTACAATCTGTGTTTGGTCTGTCCCTATGGCTACAAGGTCTGTTACAAGAAGGATTGCGGTGATTAGGAATAGTACTATTGATTGTAGTAATTATTAAAATAGCATATATTTGTATAATGACAAATATTAGTAAATTTATGCTTGTGCAGCCTGCACAAAAAGAAGAAGGGGGAATTGTTGGAGAACGGCTTGCAGAGAGCAAGGCCATGGGTCTCTGCAGAAGCTGATTGCAGCCACCTGAGGTAAACAAAGGAAAAAACCCAGGGTACAGTTATGCCAAACAACAGACTGTTATGTTAACAGAGAGAGAAACTGAGGTACACAATGGCCTTGATGGTAAAAACAACCTTGGGAAAGGAGGCAGGCCAGAAGAGGGAAGATGTTGTGACATGTCTGAGATGCCACAGGGGGCTGGGATATTATAATGTAGCCTTTTACATGTATCCAATAGATTTGTGAGTAGTATGCATGATTATTGTAGAGTGCTTATATAAGGGGTGATTTCTTTCAATAAAGTTGAAGCTTGCTCTATCATTCACATTGAATCGGCTGCTTGCTTCCTCCGCCCGTCGCACCCAGCCCCAAGTCGAGCCAGCCGAGCCGAACCTTATTTAGCATTTCTTGCAGTGTAGGTTGGTATCGTACATATAAAATACCTTATTTAGCCTTTCCTGCAGTGTAGGTTGGTATCTTACATAGATAACGCCTTATTTAGCCTTTCGTGCTCTGTAGGTTGGTATTGTACTTTTATAAAACCTCATTTAGGCTTCCGTGCAATGTAGGTTTGTATTGCAAGTATAAATTCCTTATTTAACATTTTGCATGGAATAGATTTGTATCATACGTTTATAGTGCCTTATTTAGCTTTTCGTGCAGTGCAGGTTGGTATCATACATTTATAATGCCTTACTTGGTCTTCTGTTCAGTGTAGGTTGGTATTGTAATTTTATAATGCCTTACTTAGCCTTTTGTGCAGTGCAGGTTGGTATTGTACGTATAAAATGCCTTATTTAGACTTTTGAACAATGTAGGATGGTATCGTATGTATAAAATGCCTTATTTAGCCTTCCGTGCAGTGTAGCTTTTCATCGTGAGTATAAAATGCTTTCTTTAGTCTTTTGTGCTGTGTAGGTTCGTATCGTGTTTATAATATGCATTATTTATTCTTTCGTGCAGTATATGTTGGTATCGTACGTATAAAATGCATTATTTAGCCTTTCATGCGGTGTAGATTGGTATTGTGTGTATAAAATGCCTTATTTATCTTTTTGTGTGGCATACGTTGTTATCGTATGTTTATAATGCCTTATTTAGCCTTTTGTGCGGTGAAGGTTGGTATCTTGCGTATAAAATTACTTATTTGGTCTTTTGTGCGTTGTAGGTTGATATCGTACATATAAAATGCCTTGTTTAGCATTTTCTGTGGTGTAGGTTTTTATCGTGCATATAAAATGCCTTATTTAGCCTTTCGTGATGTGTAGGTTCATATCTTGCATATAAAATGCCTTCTTTAGGCTTTTGTGCGGTGTAGGTGGTTTCTTGCGTATGAAATGCCTTTTTTAGACTTTCGTGTGCTGTAGGTTGGTATCGTACATATAAAATGCCTTATTTACCCTTCCATGCAATGTAGGTTGTTATCGTACGTTTATAATGCATTATTTAGCCTTTCGTGCTGTGTAGGTTGGTATCTTGTGTAAAAAATGCCTTATTTAGCCTTTTCTGCATTGTAGGTTGCTATCATACGTATAAAATGCCGTATTTATACTTTCATGCAGTGTAGGTTGGTATCGTACCTATAAAATGCCTTATTTAGCCTTTCATGCTGTGTAGGTTGTTTTCTTATATTATGCCTTATTTAACTTTTTGTGTGGTGTAGGTAGGTATCGTGCGTATAAAATGCCTTATTTAGACTTTCCTGCATTGTAGGTTGGTATCTTGCTTATATAATGCCTTATTTAAACGTTCAAACTTTGTAGATTGGTATTGTACGTTTATAAAACCTTATTTAGCCTTTCGTGGGGTGTAGATTAGTATTGTAAATTTATAGTGCCTTATTTAGATTTTTGTGCGGTGTATTTGGGTATCGTACATATGAAATGCCTTTTTTAGCCTTTCGTGCGCTGTAGGTTGATATCTTGCATATATAATGCCTTATATAGTGTTTTGTGTGGTTTAGGTTGGTATCGTGCGTATAAAATGCCTTATTTAGTCTTTCGTGTGGCGTAGGTTGTATCGTACGTATAAAATGCCTTAGTCTTTCGTGCTGTGTAGGTTGGTATCGTTTGTATAAAATGCCTTATTTAGCCTTTCGTGCGTCGTAGGTTTATAATTTACGTATGTAATGCCTTTTTTAGCTTTACGTGCGGTGTAGGCTGATATCTTGCATATAAAATGCCTTATTTAATCTTTCGTGCAGTGTAGGTTGTTATCGTGTGTATATAAGCCTTATTTAGCCTTTCGTGTGGTGTAGGCTGATATCTTGCATATAAAATGCCTTATTTATTCTCTCGTGCAGTGTAGGTTGTTATCGTGTGTATATAAGCCTTATTTAGCCTTTCGTGCGGTGTAGGTTGATATCTTGCATATAAAATGCCTTATTTAGCCTTTCATGCTGTGTAGGTTGGTATCTTGTGTATAAAAGTGACTATTTAGCCTTTCATGCTGTGTAAGTTGGTATTGTGGGTATAAAATGCGTTATTTAGCCTTTTGTGTTGCGTAGGTTGTTGTCGTACATTTATAATGCCTTATTTAGCCTCTCATGCTGTGTAGTTTGGTGTCTTGCGTATAACATTACTTATGTGGTCTTTCGTGCAGTGACGGTTGATATCGTACGTATAAAATGCCTTATTTAGCCTTTCGTAAGTTGTAGTTTGGTATCTGTCCTGGTTCAACTAGGATGGGGTTAAGTTTCCCCAGCAGAGAGGGGGAAGGGATCTCCAGCCGGGTTATTCATACCATGCTGACGCCAGGTCCAGGGGGCAGAAACCTTTTTTACTTTGTCTTTGGCTTTTTGGTGGAGGGGAGCTGTTCCGTCACCATTTTGTGGTACTTCTCTGTATATCTTTTGTCTTGTTTACTGTTAATGCTGTTTATTGTTGTTATAATTGCTACTGTTGTTGTTCAGATTGTTTATCACACTGTTGTATTAAATTTCTTCTTATTTTAGCCCGGGGTTTGTGCCTCACTTCCAGCCCGACCGGCTGCGGGTGGGGTAGGGGCAACAGCAACGTGCTCTCCGGTCCCGGCAGGGTTTAAACCACCACAGTATCGTACATCTAAAATGCCTTATTTAGCCTTACGTGTGGTGTAGGCTGGTATCTTGCGTATAAAATGCCTTATTTATCTTTTTGTGTGGCGTAGGTTGTTATCGTATGTTTATAATGCCTTATTTAGCCTTTTGTGCTGTGTAGGTACTGGTATCTTGCGTATAAAATTACTTATTTAGTCTTTTGTGCAGCGTAGGTTGATATCGTACCTATAAAATGCCTTATTTAATGTTTCATGAGGTGTAGGTTGGTATTCTGCATATTAAATGCATTATTTAGCCTTTCGTGCCGTGTAAGTTTATATTGTACGTATAAAATGCCTTATTTAGCCTTTCATGTGGTGTAGATTGGTATTGTGCATATAAAATGCCTTATTTAGCCTTTTGTGTGGTGTAGGTTGCTATATTGGGTATGAAATGCCTTATTTAGGCTTTCCTGCAGAGTAGGTTGCTAACATGCGTATGAAATGCCTTATCTAGCTTTTCGTGCAGTTTAGTTTGATATCTTGCCTTTAAAATGCCTTATTTAGCATTTTGTGAGGTGTAGGTTGGTATCGTATGTATAAAATGTCTTATTTAGCCTTTCACAAAGTGTAGATTGTTATCTTGCATATAAAATGCCTTATTTAGCCTTTTGTGCTGTGTAGGTTGGTATCTTGCATATAAAATTATCTATTTATCCTTTCGTGCAGTGGAGGTTGGTATCGTACGTATAAAATGCCTTGTTTAGCCTTGTTGTGCTGTGTTAAGGATGGTATCTTGGGTATAAAATCCCTTATTCAGGCTTTTGTTGGTGTAGGTTTGTTTCTTGCGTATTTAATGCCTTAGACTTTCGTGTGTTGTAGGTTGGTATCATATGTATAATATGCCTTATTAAGCCTTTCCTGTTGTGTAGGTTGGTATCTTGTGTATAAAATGAATATTTAGCATTTTGTGCGTTGTAGGTTGGTACTGTATGTATAAAATGCCTTACTTAGCCTTTCGTGCAGTGTAGGTTGGTATCCTACGTAAAAATGCCTTATTTAACCTTTCATGCAGTGTAGGTTGGTATCGTGTATAAAATGCCTTATTTACCCTTTCTTGCAACGTAGGTTGGTATCGTACGTATAAAATGCCTTTTTTAGGCTTTCGTGTGGTGTAGGTTGATATCTTGCTTATAAAATGCTTAATTTAGCCTTTTGTGCATTGTAGTTTGATATTGTACATTTATAATGCCTTATTTAGCCTTTTGTGTGGTGTAGGTTGGTTTCTGAAATGCTGGGGTTTCAACCCCAAGCCCCAAATCAAGGTTGACACATGGGTGACTCCCACAGCCCTTCCCAAACGGGGGGTGAGTTTCCCTTTAGGCTTCCCCCCAGGGTGGAGCCGGCCTGGCAGACAGAGCCGTTGGGTAAAGGAGCCCCGGGTGTCTGCATTGAGTGACCAAAGGTCAGGTGTCCCACTGAGGGATAACAGCTGGGACCAGTTACTGGAATGGGGGGTATCTGTCTGTGAGGTGTATGCACTATGCAGAGTTTCCTGTTGGGGAGGCACTTTCTGACTCTCTGGAACTGGACTCCAATTAGGTCTGGTTTTTGTAAACATGGGCTGTATAGAGGTTCAGTTTGTGGCTTCCTTGGTCTTACATGTTTGGTTTGTCGACTCGGTTGTCTCCCGTCCCTTCTATGGGAGACTGCATTTCACCATTTATTCCACCCATTGTTGGTTGTGTGGTGTCATTGTTGGGGTCAGTGGGATTGATGTCGATTGTGTATAATCTGACTTGTTTGTACCCCCAGCGCTCACCCATGTACTGACCCTTTTGTGTCAAATACAATTTGATGATTGGTTCATCTTTATGCTGGCTGTGTCCTTTATGCTAGGCCTGATAATTGACAAAACAATAGTGGGAGGGAATTCTTAGTGAAATTAAATTGGCTTTTTAAATATGTAGATGTGGCAGATTGTGACACTGGCAGACTCTTGTTTTTATGAATATGCCAACTTTTGGAATCTGGCTCCTTGCTGGATGGAGGAAGTGGGAGTGGGGAAGGTAAGGACCTGATCCAGAGAGGAGTGAGGAGGTTAAAAGGGTAGGGCTGACTAGAGGGTGGGCTTTGTTCTGTTAGAAATGGGGAGGATGATGAAGTGCTGCTGAGGGAGGAAGGGTTGAAGGTAAGAAGATGGACTGAGTATGGGTTGGGGTGGAGTTCACTGCAGGTCATGTGAAAAAGGAAGCCATAAAGCGTTGGGAAGGAAAGAAGTTTAAAGGAAATTTGGGGCTAGTGGAGCTCTGAAAGTGAAGAGGGTGGAAAGTAGGTCAGTGGAAGGAGCTGGAAAGATGGGAGAGAGATTTTTCTTTGTAAATCAGGCAGGAGTTAAGGGAGAAGCTGGGAGCTAAACAGGTCAAGAGCTGGCAGAACTGATTGCCAAGAAAAATTTGTAACCTTTCTGTTACCTCAGATATTGAGATCCAGGGCTTAGTCTTATTTTCTATGGATATTGGCTCTAAGGGACAGTGTGCAGAGGACAATAAGGCAGCGTGTAAAATCTGCATTGCTGGCAACAACCTGTCAGGCATTTCAGCTGAAAGAGGGACCTAATGCAGTTTTTCTACTGTAAATGCCACAGTGTGGATGGTAGTGTTGAGTCTGTTTGCATTTTCATTAGTCAGTTTAACAGAGTTTTTCCTTTGGATGAAAACAAGAAGTTGTCATTTTTGTCTTTACTCTTTAAGAACAGAAATGCCATGGAAAGCAATTTGATCTTTTTATCAAAGCTATACCTGTTCTTTTGAAACACTTTACCTTCTCTGAGCCTGTAAAAGGGGAAAGAAAAAAAAAAGGAAAGGAGTATTTCTGCATCTAGATTCATAGAGATTGATGCCTATAACTTCTATTCATGTGAGCTCTGATCAAATGTAAATGACAAAGTATCCTTAGCACTGACATCTTCCCGAATTTGATAATTCAAGTCTTTATACAAAATCCATTTGCTCCCTTCTGATGTGACAATTATGTGCTCTTCTTGCAGTAGACGACAATACTTCTTTTTCTGTATCTTTTTCTCCTTTCACCTGGTATTTACCAGGGGCAACTATTTTCACAGCTGTTGTTCAGACGTCGCTTTTGTGTTCCTTATTTTGCAAGTATATAATATGGGAAATATTTTTTACTTTGTGTTTAAGGCTTGTGTGATAAATTGTTTTCTTAAATGATTTGGCATTTTTCACATTAAAAGGAATTTATGAACAGTTTCAGAACAAGACTACGGCTGTATTAAGTAGATTTAGATGAAGGGGGGGGGGGGGGGGGAGGGGAAGCAGTCAGTAGAAGCCACAGACTCTTCTATGGACAGAATTGTATTCGGGAGAGCATATACCTGCAGATAGAAAGGTAAGCTTCTGAAGTGAATTCTGTGTGTCTACTGTGTTGGTATTTCTGAGGGAATTATTAAAAGACGTGGTGTCACCCGTTTATTCATACTGTACTTTCACTGTTTAACCCTGTGCTTCAGGGGTTCTGCTGGTCAGCAAATTCTGTGGTCAAAAATAACCAAGGCACAGGTGGGTCAGTTAACCCTGGCTTGGGTCCCTGTAGTCATGACACCACGCTGCAGTGTGATGCGGGCGCGGGGGAGTTGTTGGTTGAGGGTGGCAAGCAGAGAAAATGTCTTTTTTGAAGTGGCTGATACCTTAAAGTGCATGTCAAGCTACAGCCTTGTGTTGGGGCTCAGAGACTGGCTGCTGCTGGGATGGGATGTCAGGTTGGGCCTCACAGTGGTGTAAAGATTTCTGAGGTGCTATTTAATATGCCTTGTTCACACCTACACTGATAAACTGATCACCAGAGATACATTTTCAGGACTTTTTTCCCCCCCTATGTCAGACAGAAGGTAACTTTTGGGAGATTTTTGCTTTCCCCATACCTTGGCATGTTGTTCTTTGTATTGCCCATTCCTGTGCCAGAGGAAGGTGCCTGCAATCAGTAAAGGTTGTGCAGAACAAAACATCAATTAAAGAAATGAAGAGTCATGGCTGGGCTTCAGCTGCTGCTAGCTCCCAGGCACACGTTAAGGATACGTGTTGTGTGTAACACAGTGTCTACTGAATGGAAATTAGTTCTCAGCTACAAAGTCACTTGTTTTTACACTGAATCCCTTCTAAATTTGAATCCTTTCTATTGGAAGAAGAGGTTAAAAAAAGGAGGATTATATTCTATGATTTGATCAAGTGGGAAAATGTTTATGTCTTAAACAAGAATCATCATTGATAAGTGAGAAGTGCCTCGATTTCAGAGACAAGCTGCCAGGCTGCTCCTACTGCCTGTCAAGTTTCTAAGAGCAGAAGGGAAGCAGAAGTAAAGTTAATGCCTCAGGACAGTACGGTTTAGTAACAGGATATGATCAGAGCTGATATATTTATGTGAAATGGAGTGTTCCTGAGGTCTTGTGAATGTATATACTCATAAACATGCATATACTTTATTTTGGTATTTCTAAAGCAAGAAAATAATGAAAAAATAAAATGTCCTCCCTACTTTTCTGTGTCCAGATGCAAAATCAGGAGTGAAACAACCCATTGAGAAGTGAGTAGGAACCTACAAAGCTTATTTGTGCAAACGAAATCCTCACAGCAGACAGACTTAGGGTGGGTGTTGGTGGATGTCAGGTTCTTCATTGCCTGAATTAGGCACTGGTAAGACAAGACATGGAATTCTCAGCATGTTGGTGTCTTTGTGATGTTTTTATTTCAAAGAGGTACAGATACATGAATAAAAATCTTGGGCTTAAGGGAAAGGAATAGTCAGCCATTCAGCCATGGTTCATGAGTGGCAGCAGGATTTGTTTTAATAACTTGAGTTGTGGAACTGGATGCCAAACTATTCTGAACTCAGTGCTTCAATGGAGTCACCTGTCTGCAGGAAGGACCTAGAGGTGGAAGAGAACAGAACTGAAGCAGGGATGCTGTGCTTACTAACAGAAGAAAGGAAGGCACCATTAATGCATAGTTTTTCTCCTGGAGAGCATTCACCTTACATACAGTCTGCATAACAAAGGCATTTGGGACATTATTAAATGCTCTGAAGTGATACACTGATTTTCTGAGGCGCATTTATTGATGCACTGTAGGGGGACTGTAAGGTCTATTAACTGGAGAAGTTCAAAGATACTGTTGTTCAATATTTATTTAAAAAAATATTTCCATGCAGCAGGGTGTCTGATAAATGTTTTAGGATCTTCTGTTGTCCCTGTGATGCACACTTCAGTTTGTTTAACGAATCTCTGCTCTCTGGACCTGACACACGAAGCTGCCAAAAACTAAATTGTTCCTCAGCCTGGGTGGTGGTGGTGTGAGGAAAGAAAAGCCAATGTTCCTATGGGGGAGTAAAACTTTGTCATGATCAGCTGCTTCAATCATTATTGCATGTTTTAAGAGATGGTGAACAAACTCAGGACTTGTTATTCTGTCTCTGTGTTTTCATGGCAAACAGTATTTCTTTACCAAAACCAGAACCAACATTGCAGGTTCTGTCAAGGGCTTTGTTCAAGCTTAGAGTTGTTTGGCAAATAACAAAGGAAATTTCTGGGTTTATTCATTCTACATCTTTCAGAGGTCGAAAGATGCACCTTCAGGCAATGTTTTTGTTACAGATGTATTGCAAGTTGTTTTCACCTTCAGGGTGAGCAGAAGGGATTAGCGGATCCCAATGTGAATTAGAATTTCATTTCAGACCTGAGTTCCATTTGATGTGCTGTTGCTACCTGCTGGGTTTGCACGCTGGTGTTACAAAAGCCACGTGCTAATAGGCACATGTAGGGAATGGTTATACTTCAGAGTTCAAACAATAGGTAATGCAGGGAAGACTGACATCATAATAGTTTTGACTCTTATGGGCGGCTTCACAGTAAAGATGAGCTTGAATAGGACTGTGTATGTAACGATATTCCTGAGTAGAAATTAGAAGAACATACATCTATGAATAGAAGAAAAACACCCCAAACTGTTACTGCCTGAGATCCCTTCTATTTTAACATTTTTTTTCTTAGACAGACTGTTGGAAACTATTTTTACTAACAGTATTTCTAGACCAAAACCAGACTATTTTGTTCTTTGCTGTATTTGTGTTTCCTAAGGTAAGAGGTGATGCTGTGTCCAAGCAGAAGGCAAGTGCCAATGCATGTGGTGTGGTTTGTCTTTGAGAGTCTGGCTCACTATTAAAGCATTCGACCCAGTTTTGTTGATCTGTTCTCTGGGATGGCAAATCATGTGTGATGTGGATCCGGCCCAATTTTTGAGTGTACCACATGGTTTCCTCTTTCAGCGGATAACGTTTGTTCCCTTGACTCTGTCCTGTTGGATCGGCTGGATTCTCAAGTATCTGCAGGGTGTGTTGGTACCTGTTAGATAAATGAGACAGGTTTTTAACTTCATCTGATCTGACCCAGTTGATACAGCTTGAGGTTCACCTTGAGATTCTGTACACAGTAGTTCCTGTTTTATTAAATGGGAATTGGTTTCATGTAGCTGTTAATGCTCTGCCCCATTTTACAGAGGTCTTTTTCCTCTACATACTGACTGGTGCTGCCAGGGATAATAGAGGTGAGCCAGTATTATTTTTATGCTGCCCTGCTTGGGATCTGTGTTTTCTCTGGAAATGTTTTTTTTATTTGCTAGGAGATTTTGCATCCTACAGTTGTCTTAGTTTTGTTGCTAAATGTTTTCAAAAAGTTAACAAAACTCCTGGCTAAAAGTATATCAGAGGGCATCACAAACAGTTGCAGCAAGCTGGTGAAAATAATTCATTTCAGGTTTTCACTTGATTTGCTGTCCTTAGAGGTCTTGTGGTAGAAGGATGGATTTGGGTGAGGAGATGGAAGACAACTGTATGAAAGAGCAGCTGTCAACACCAGCACTAGGGTGTTATTCATCATTAGCAGACATAGTAGAAGCAGTGTACCGGTTAACTACCAGCACAAATACTGTAAACTGTGGAACAAAACACCAGCTTCCAGCAGTTTTTTCTGGACAATGTTCCTCCCTTTAGTCTGTGATCCTTGAAGTCAGGAGGCCAGGACCCAAAAGTGCATTTGAATTCAGCAATCTAAAACATGTGATGTTGTTGCACACTGACATCCTGCTCATCCCAGCCTCACCCCTCTCAGCCCAGCACAAGCAGCTGCAGTCTGTTATTTATCAGACACAGAAATATTTCATTGCAGACTTGCAAGAAGAAACTATGACTGACTTCTACAACTGTTACTCTGAAATTCATAGATTAGCATTTTTAATAATACTTCAGACTGCATGTCGAGGAGATTTAGTTGTTGATGTTATCTGAAATAAGGTTCTGTAACCTTGGAAAAAATACACCCTCCTTTTTTTCTTTTCCTTAGGGCATCATAGTATACAGAGCATATAAGTTTTTGTCTTAAGACTGTATTTTTTTATTAGAACAGAAATAATGTATTGAGGAACTTCTAATAAAATTAACTGAAGTTTTGCATGAGGAAAGACAGGGTGTAAAGGACTAGATATAGGCAAGGACCATACCATTACTCTTCAGGATATTCAAATATAAGTTGCATTGTCAAATACTGGAAAACACCTGCAGTTTAGAGTGCTCATTTTATGCTCCACTTAACCCTCTTTCTCAGTATGGCTTTTTATTTTAAGACCAGAAAAGAAATAGTCTAAATTTAGTCAAAGGCTTCGTTGTAATGAGTTTATCTTTTTTTCCAAGTTCTTACATGAATTGAAGTGATAATGGTGCCCTCTTATTGTATGATCCTTGAATTGAAGCCCTGAGAAATGAGTGAAAGAGCACACTCGATTTTTGTGGTCTGTAAATAGACCTTCACTGTCATCAACTTAGAAATGTCAGTCACTAAGCAAGGAGATTCATTTTGCCTGAAAAAGTAAAAAAATGCATTCAAACCAGTACTTCAAGCCACTTTTATCTCAGCATACTCTAGGAGAAAGGAGTCAGGAAAAAGCAAAAATTAGCATTGCTCTCAAAAATGCCTGCAGTAGTACAAGAATTCTCTTCTCTCATTTTTGCAAAAAGACTGACAAGAGCTTGTTACGGTAAATGCTCCTACTGCTGGAAAAAAAGTCTGATGTGAAAAATGCTTGTTGTGCCATTGGCCCCTCACAGAAGGTTGGAAAAGGGTGCAATAGGAATGTGATTCCTGCAACTGAAGCAGGTATTAAAATATTTTTTTAAGAGAGGATTAATTTTATCTCAATTTAGCCAGTAAGCTGGAAGTACGGGTGGAGGTAAAAAGAGAGTATGGCAATAACAGATAAAGAGATAACAGCTTCATATTTAGCGAGCAGGTATTACTCTTCTATTACCTGCTCCCTTTTGTTGATTTGATGAATTGGGTAATTTGGTTTGTGCTGCCTTTGAGATTTATTTCTAAATACATGTGTGTGATACAGCACTCTATCATGTATGTCCTGTTCACTGCTTCCAGGGTGAAATGTCTTTAGGCTTGGTACATGACATTTCACCCATTGCATTCTCAAGGGAGACAAACGATTTTATGTCCTGTCAAGTCAACAACTCATAAACAGGACCTTTAGGAATGAGAGGCTCCTTCCTTCTCTCCTTCCTTGCAAACATATAGGCATTGTGTAAGAAGGGAAGAAGGTGCATTGTAATTACAAATAAAGGTGTTAAAAAAATGAAAAAAAAAAAGAGCACACTGCATAGTTGGCTGCTCCAGTAATACTGATACCATTGCATACAGTTACAGTTCACCGAGCACATAATGCAGACTTTTAGCTCCTTAACACATACATTATAAATAGGAAGCTAACAAGAAAGTTATAGCCTTGTTATTACATTATTCCATTCCTTTTTGGAAAATTCTGAAATCACTGTGCTCTTAAGTTCTTTTTTTTAAAAAAAAAAATCTTAAAATTTGCATTTTTCTCACTTGAAACTCTCCATCGTGGTCATTAATGGAACGCTGTCAGTCATGCTGACATTTATTTTCCATTTCTGATTTCTGTGTCCAGGACTGATGGAGAGCTGCATTTATCTGTTTAGCTTGCAGAGTCCTTATAGTCTCAGCATTGCCTTTGTATCTGTATAGAGCTTGTGGCATGCTTGGAATGCTGCACGGATTTTTGAAATACTTGTGCTAATTTCGTCTAGATCTCTGGGTAGTACAGGTTTGTCTACCGTAATAGAAAGAAAATCGTTCATAATGACGTTAGTTACTCTCTCTGTACATGTGGTGTCACAGAGCATGAATGTTATTTCCGAGTTACTATGGTGAAGGCATAGTAATCAAACCTGGACGGATGTTTTGAGTTCACATTTCTTGGAGGACTTTGATTTGCTGTGCCTGGAGCTGCAGTTGGTGACCAGATGAGGAGCTGTTAGCTCAAGCTCTCCCTTAACCTCTCCATAGGCTTGCTGCATGAGTAGAGCTAAGTGGTTTAAATGCTGCCTTTTTTTCCCTATCTTGAAAAAAACCCCACAGTCATCTTGCTGGCTGTGAAGATGCTGATGTAACGAGGGATTATCTCCCTAGGATCATAAGGTGATAACAAGATATTCTACTGGATGGTTTTTACTCTCTCTTAATCTGTCCTTTTCAGTTTAGTGACTCAATGTCTGCAGGAGCTGAAGCCTGTACAAGCTTTGCTGTATTTGCTGCTGTAGTGAACAGAACCAGCTGAGTGTACATGCAGGACAAAGGAAAGAGAAACAAAGATTTATGCTTGTAATTCTGAGGCAGCTAATTCATATTATATTCTTCAGTTTATTATTGATCCAGTCCTACAGATTTTGGGTGGTTTTGAAATATATCTGGAAATATATTTTTAAATGTTAATTCAACAAGTAAAGTTACTATTACATTGTTCAGAATTCATTTTCCATTCATTAAAAATGTCATAGCTAATTTATAGGTATCTGTTTGTTTTATGAGGCTATTGACATTTCAGCCCAGTGGTATTTGTCAAGAGGAAAGTTGTTTTGTTTTTTTTTTTCCGTTAGCATTACAAGCAACAAACAGAAATCTCTTTTTTTTTATTTTGGTAAAACTTTATTTCAATATTTTATTAATATTCTCATGGGTGAAGGAGATACTTACGTGATTTAAGAAAAATCTTAACTTCCTTAATGTGGGAAGATAAATGTCTTTGTATATCTTTGCTGTTGCGTTTAAAATACAAACAGCTCTCTACCCAGCCAGTCCTGTTCTAGTTTTTACTGCACTGCAAACCTTCATTAACCTGACTGGCTTTAGTGTGTTGATTTTACTAGAGGTTTGTGGTGTATTGACTGGCCAAGCACTTCCAATCTTAGGTTGAAAACGAAAACTCCGACTCCAGTTACCCTGCAGGCCTGGCTGGGCTGTCACAGTGAACGCTGCGCTGCCTATCTGGAACAGACAATCCCATGGATGCAGAATAAGTTTGATAAAGCAGAGCTGTGAGAAATTTAGCAAGGTACCGGGAACATTAACTAATAATCTCATTTCTCTGGCAATTGAAGGCATTCATGCTGGTGTCAGAGGTACAGTTTGTGAGTGCACTAGTTTTTTTGTTTTAGAATTATCTGCGATCAGGTTTTGTGTTTCTTGTTCTCTGTATAAATACAGTATTAAAATTCACCATTAATCCTGCAGGTGCTCTGTTGAAGCACATGACAGTCACCTTAGAGTATACAACAATTTGCATGTAAAAAATCTCAGCATGAGCCTGAATGTTCTGTTTTGGTGAGAAAACCAAGGCCTTTGCTGGACAGTGTCTCCAGAGAAGCTGTGTGAGGGAGGCATCTGAAACCTCTTTCTTTTTATCCCTCGGGTGGGGTTTGACAGCGAGGCTTGCTGGGACATCAGGGACCAGAATGCTCAGTGCAGACATTGGGGACATTCAATCGAAGTTGTTTAAAGTGTTATCATATGAAATTTTTCTTTTTTCGAATCAGTTTTGCTTTTCTGGAAACCTTGGAGTGTTATTTCAGCTCCATATCACACACGAGTAGGGAAGCAGCTGTGCATGGCAGGGGACCAAAATCCTATGGTTTTATTAATATAACTAAAAAAACAAACACCCCCCCCCACTCCCACTTTTGGACTGTTCAGTAGCCTGTGTGAAAAATGCTGGGTTTAGGTTTAATTGATTCTGTCTGATCATAGTGGCAGAGTGATTTTCTCCAGATTACTGGATCAAACTTTTTTTGCATGTGAATTGAGATCAGTAGTGGTGCTGTTGCAAGCAGTACTTCAGTGGCCAGTGCATGTGGTGAGATTGGCTTTTTTCCCTTTGCAATACTCGATTTCATTTGTTTATCTTTAGATAATTTGACCTATGGTCATGAAATAATGGTATCCAAATCGATCTAAAAGGCAGAGAGGCAGAACTGAGCATGGGAATTTCTCACTGCAGTGTATAGATCCACAGTGGTTACTTTTCTTGCTTTTCATGTATTTATAAAAAGAAAGTGAAGAGAATGTTAAAAAAAAAAAAAAAAAAAGGAAAACCCCCTTGAATTTCTCCATCGAGGATGGAGATTAATCTGCTGTTAATTCTGTGTATTCACTGAGAAGTGCAGGACCCGTTATAACTTGCAGTTTTATGTGGTTTTACCTGCTGTTGCGTGCTCTTACACTGTTTTTATCAATCTGGTTGCCCATACTAACAAATTTCAGGTGTGTGAGTGTCTGTGCAAGAGCTGCAACAGGCAGTGATTTAAGATTTTACTTAATGCTTTAATACCACCCTTGATCAAGTTCCTGAAACTCTGTGTCACCAGGAGAGAAATCTTCTGTGGCTGGGCTCTGCTCTCACCTGACAGATCAGCTGCAGAACTGAGATGAGAAACCCAGGTTTGGGGTTGCAGCATTGAGAAGATGTTATACTGTGAGGTAGCTGCTTTTTCACTCACCAGTAGAATAATAAAACAACTTTTATAGATTGAGATACCCATGCAGAGCTCCGCATAGCCTACTGCAGGTAAATAAAGTGCTACAAATATATTGCTGCTTCAGGTGCAAATCCTGAACTAGTGTTTTTAGAACACACTTTTTTATTAAACTTTGTCTAGCAGGAGAAAAAAACCACAGTGCTGGTGGGCAGCATGAGCCTTGGAGGCTGTTTGTTCTGTCTTCCTGCCCTTGCTTATATTTGGGAGAAGAGTGTCTAAATATGAAAAGCCAGGCCCAGTCCTGTGCTGAGAGCAGCAGGGGAAGAGAGCAGTGGCAGTGAGTTCCGCTGCTGGCACATCTTCCCACCCCCTGGTATCTGTATTCCCACACATTAGTATCTGTATGTCCAGGAGCTGCTGAACCGAAAACATTATTTTGGATCTATCTTGGTCTGAATACCCGTATCCTGATGTACAGAGTGTAGGGTATGACAGTGCTTTAATGTGGGCTTCAAAGGTGCATAACTTGGAATAGCTGTTACTGGAAAACTCTTTGTGTTTGGGAGAGATACTCCCTAATTCTGCGACGCAGAAACATGGAATGTAGGGAGAGGCGCTTGGAGGATCTCGCGATGTATGGGAAGAACAGGGAACTAAAGATCTCGTGATGTGCAGAAAGGCGTATATAAAGCAATTGCGCAGTTAACTGAGCAAATAGCAACCACCATATTGGTGTTTGTGCTTTTGTTTTTTAACCTCCTGCAAGGGTTAGCTGTGGTCTGAGCGCCACATTTCTGTGGATTGGCAGGTAGAAAAAGACAGCCAATACCTTACCACAACAAATGGTGACTCTGGTGTACGGATGGTGGTGGTCGGTGGTAGACGGCAGGAGGTGACGGAGCTCCACGCAGGACGGGAGACTCCACGGCGCGCCATGGAGGCCGCAATCAAGGTATTTAAAATATGGGGAAGACAGCATAAGACTTCTATGAAGTCGAGCGCTTTAAGAGTTATGCTACAAAGATTATTAAAGCTCGGCATTTTAGCCAAGCCGATGGATTGCATGAAGTCAGAGCTCTGGCCTCTAATAAAAGCTGATTTAATAGAGCAGGCAAAATTGGGAAATCCACAGCACTTGGTGACTTGGGATAAGGCAAATGCATTGATGAAAGCCACCCAAGCCGAACAACATGCATCTAAGGATGCACACAGGGGACTGCAACGCTTCTCAGAGAAAATTGCACAGAGGACCTTGCAGATATTTCCTCTAAGGATGTCCGGGTTTAGCTAAGATAGAGTCAAGGGTTTTTTTGGTTTGTTTGGTTTTGGTTTTTTTTAGCATAGAGAGAGGGGGAAGGGATCTCCAGCCGGGTTATTCATACCATGCTGACGTCAGGTCCTGGGGCGGAGCCTTTTTACTTTCACTTCTGGTTTTGGAGGTTGCGACACACGCGGCGGGCTTGCTCCTTGATCATCTACCGGTATTTCTCTGTATATCTTTTATCTTGTTCAGTGTTATTGCTGTTCATTGTTATTATCACTGCTACTGTTGTTGTTCAGATTGTTCTATCACTCTGTTGTATTAAATTCCTTGTTACTTTAGCCCGGGTCTGTGCCTAACTTCCAGCCCGACTGGCCACGGGTGGGGGAGGGGCAACAGCAACGTGCTCTCCGGTCCCGGCAGGAGCTAAACCTGCACACAGGAGGAAGCTATCAAGCTAGGGGCGGCGTGGCCCATAGAAGGCAAACCCCCTGACAAGAACAAAGCAGGGAGCGGAAATAGCACTAGCCCTTCTGGTCCACCCTCACACACACACACACACCCCGTATACACTCGGGGAACATTACAAAAAGCAGAAGCCACAACACAACCGGCTGACTTTGAGGATGAATGGCGAAATCAAATGCAACAATGGAAAGAAGAAATGCAGGCAGTTCAAAAACAGCAGGAGAGTGAAAAGGGGCAGCCCCAGCCGGATCCCCTGCTCAACTGGCTTCCAGGTGCACCCCTTCCTTTGGAGGAGATGGCACCCTGTGTCTTGGCAGGAATTTTTGACCCTTGCTGTACAAAAGAATCGAGCAACCAGTTTGCTCATTGGCGAGATCAAAAAACTCAGGCGGAGTCAGATGATGAATCAGACGGCAGCGGTCCGAAATCCAATCAAATGGAAAAGGGAGGAGCGATGCCACAAAGGGAGGAGAAGAAACCAGAGGAGGAGATGATGGAATTGCTAGTGGAACTGGCAGCAGCGGTGCAAACACTGGCAGCCTCCACCCAACAGAACACATGCCTGATTGTGGGCAGGGCTACTTCTTGTTTACAAAAACATCCTACTGATTGGCAGCTCATAGCTAAAGAGTGTGTAATGTCAGGCGTGAAGCTTGAACCTACAACCATACTTGCTTACCCAGTTAGGTTGATCCCAGGAATGGGGGCCAGGCTCCTCCAATACCCCACAGGCAACCCCCACAAATCAGAGACAGCTTTTCCTATACTCCCCAAGTCACAATCAGATATGCCCGCAATTGTCCACAGGAGGTCCCTCCGAGCCAAGAACCGTGGCTCTTGTTTTAGATTGTAGTGACAAGTCCATGGTCACCGTTTGGATGAGCCAGCCTCGCCCAGGAAGAACAGAAGAAATAGTGCTGCAGGCCATGATTGATTCAGGAGCTGATATAACAGTAGTGCGCGAAAAATTGTGGCCAGGGCAGTGGCAAACTACATTTGGGGGATTTGTGGCAGGTGTCAGAGGAGAAGAAACAGTGTACAAAGCAATTACCAACACAACATTTAAAATCCAAGACCAGGAAAAGGGGGTCTTGATTGCAATACTCAAGCCTATAGTATTAGCAAATCTCCAGAGAGTTTTGTTGGGCTGCGACTGCATGCAACAAAAGAAAATTGGCATTACAAATTTAGATTAGAGGCCACTGCCGAGCACATACCACCCTTAAAACTTACATGGTTAACTTCTTCACTGCTGTGGGTCGAGCAGTGGTCACTGAACTCAGTAAAACTAAGTGCACTTCAACTATTAGTGGAAAGAGAAGTACAGGCAGGTCATTTGGAACCCTCTACAAGCCCTTGGAATACTCCTGTGATAGTTATCTAAAAGAAAGATAAGTCTAAGTGGCGCTTACTTCATGACCTCAGGGCTGTAAATCAACAGATGCAGGCAGTGGTTGTCCTGCAACCTGGATTGCCCTGGGGTTCCACCGTACCGAAAGATAGGTCCATTGTGATTATTGATATCAAAGATTGTTTTTTCAGCATCACTTTACATCCTGCCGACAAAGATTTGCCTTTACCGTGCCTTCTGTGAACCTTGCTCAACCAGCTCAGCGTTGGCAATGGACTGTATTACCTCAAGGTATGAAAAACTCACCTGTCATTTGTCAGCTGTATGTGGCCAAAGCCATCGTGCTCTTGAGAGAAGGTAAGACTGACCATCACGTGGTACACTATAAGGATGACATATTATTAGCAGCACCTACAGAACAGCAAGTGGAACACCTGTTCCAGCATGCCAGAGCCTTGCCGAGGCAAAAATCCAGCGAGGTACGTGATTACAATATCTGGGCATGACTTTAGCTGGGAACCATATAAGTCCACAACCAATAGCTCTTTCTCCACACATTGCCACTCTTCATGATGTTCAGAAATTAGTAGGAGCCTTGCAGTGGCTCTGCAGCTTTATCTGTATTCCTTTGTGACTTACGCAACCCTTTTATGAATTGCTGCAAGAAGAACACTTGTGGGAACCAAAGAAACTCACAAAGGAGTGTCAGGACAATTCAACACTAATACAAGCTATTTTACAGCAACAGAGACCTTTGCAGCAATGGGATCCAAAACAGTCAATCACAGGAGGGTGCTTTATTTCTGACCATGGCACAATAGGCATCCTATTTCAAGGCACAGACAGCAAGCCTGCACCTTTAGCCTGGGCTTACCAAAATACCAACAAGGCCGCCTTTGTTACCATAGTCGCTTATAGGGTGCCTATGTAATATGACCCTTCAACACTTTGGAAAGGAACCTGACACAGTACTCATCCCCTGGAAGCAGCAAGTGTGGGACGACATGGTTAAGCGTTTGGAAGACTTATGTACCATCTTTGACTTTCCAGGCTCCATAGTAACCGGAAAGGGTCTACAATGGGTTTCACACTTGAAAACACTTTAAGCTACAACTCACACTACCTCTAGTCATGCACCCTCTTACTGGCACAACTACCTTTACAGATGCCTCATCACAATCCCAAACAGCTGCAGTCGAATGGAAAGCTGAAGGATGCTGGAAAAAGAAATTGTGGACTCAGACTGACAAATCAGTACAATGGTTGGAAGCCAAAGCGGTCCAGACAGCACTCCAGCAGGAAACAGAGAATCCAATTAATATTGTTACAGACTCTCTATATGTTTATAAACTTGTACACAAAATGACAACAGTAGGATTTGTACAGACAGAAGCGTCAACTTTACTTTATGATGCTCTACAACAACGTGTAGGACAGGCCTTTCTTACACATGTGAACAGTCACCAGTCCCTACCTGGTCCAATCATAGAAGGCAATCATCACGCTGACCAGGCGGCATGGGGTATATGGTCACTAGATGCTGCAAAGCATTTACATGCCTTTCTACACCTCGGAGCAAAAGCCTTAGCGAAAACATGTTGTTTTTTGCTTGTGACAGAGAAATATATAGTGGCACTTTGTCCCTACTGTCACAAGGGCCCACTGTGGGAAGCAGGTGTCAATTCAAGGGGTTTCTCTTCCGATCAGATATGGCAAACTGACATAACAGAATGTGACCTACTAAAACTAAAGAAATACCTCATAGTAACCATTGACATCTTATTAGCCACAATGGCTCGCAAACAAACAGCCAGACACATTATTGTTCATTGGGAGGGTGTCATCGCCTTATTAGGGAAGCCACAAGAAATCAAGACAGATAACGGCCCTTGTTTCATCGCTAAACGTACTAAAGAATGATGTGCATTATGGGACATCAAATTAGTACACGGCCTGCCCTACAACAGTCAAGGACAAGCAATAGTGGAACGTGCGCATCGCACCCTAAAAGCCAAACTACAACAGCTTGGGGAGGGGGAAGGTCATAAGGGGACAATAGCCACAGACCGACAGCAGACTCTTTTGTCCCACGCCCTTTATGCTTTAAATCATTTTGTTAGAGGCGATGAGTCCACACCTCCCCTGTGGAAACACTTTATGCCAACCCAGGCGACAAAAAACTATTCTTTAGTTCAGGTCAAGGAACCGGGAGCGATGGCATGGGAATTGGGCTGGTCGCTGAGAGTGTTTGGGCGTGGGTACGCAGCAGTGGAAAAGGATGGTTTAATTAAATGGATACCTGCACGATGTGTAAAACCTGAAACAACCACTTCTTCTTAAAAGTTTTTGTAGATTTTCTGTGGCCTTTGGCTACTTGGATCTTTCACTAAACGAACCATCTCACCCAGACCTAACGTATGGGTAACTATAGCAAATGAGACGGGAAAAGAACCCTTTTGTCTATCTATGGCAACGCCATCTGATCCGTTCCAAACATGTCTATTAAGAGTTCCATACTTTAATCCATAAGAGTTTATTGAACTGGTATCAAAAGATAGTTGGGCAAAGATGACCTTTTCACAGGTCAACACCACTACCCAAAATATTAATTCTGGCGGCAACCCCACAACCATTTGGCAAGGTCAAATTAGTGGATGGTGGAGGGATGTGGTACAAATAGAACCATTTTCTTTTAATAACCTGGGGAAGAGGTTATGCTTGTATGTTCACAGGTCACAGTCCCTGGTGATTACTGGCAAGGTGTGTGCCACCACACCTGAGGGTGAGAGGCAGCCAGCACTCAGGATCCAGCTGTGGGTCCCCCTGTACCAGCTGTTTGCAATCTCTTCAACTGATCATTTAAGCAGAATGTCTGGGTAATGTTTTCTACTGCAACAGAACAAACTACACTACAGTTGCCTTAATGAAATATTTAGGCTTACTAGTCACTAGTGAAAGGTGTAGTTTAGATGGAATGTAGTTATTAATAAGGATGAAATGCTGTAAGAATGTGTGTATTCAACTTTCTTTGTTTAGCAATATTAAGAATTAAGAACTCAAATGTTTAACCTTATTAGAAACTCCCTTGGTTTTCCCCCTGGAGTACTGGCCAGGCTCTGGGTGGAACCCAACAGGAGAATGGAATCAGATGTTTTCGCTCAAAGAAAGTTGCCAGTTATTTTGGCCTGTTGATTTAGAGGCCGGACCTGCTTGCAGCGACGTTGGATGCCTCACCTACGGACGGACACATCGCGTAGGGTTTCCAGTTTGTGAGGAAGGGCACTCTGAATTCTCGCTGCATCCAGGGTTCCCTAGCAATTGCTGATCTGAATGTTAGTACTCCTATTAATTAAGTGTGCTACTCTGTATTTTCCTTACTGTTTATTTTTGTAGTATTTAGTCATATCCCTTAATTATAAGTAGTGAAATCAGGTTACCTTTTAACTAGTAATTATAACTGCTGTCTTCTTTTAGCCTTCTGTGGAACTATTCTAAGTATGCTGTGTTTTTGAAGTTTGTCTAACCTTTAATTGATACAGCTCTCAAACAAGTCTTGCAGGTGCCGCTGCAAAACAAAGAAAGGGGAGATCTGGGAGGCATCGGCCTTATACAACTCTGACACATGGTTGGTAAAGCCTGGGGAGGGGGAAGTGTAGGGAGAGGCGCTCGGAAGATCTCTCGATGTACAGGAAGAATAGAGGCGCATGAAAGATCTCACAATGCACAGAGAGAACAGAGAACTAAAGACCTCGCGATGTGCAGAAAGGCGTATATAAAGCAATTGCACTTAATAAATCGAGCAAATAGCAACGACCATATTGGTGTTTGTGCTTTTGTTCCCACAAAGGTTTTAACCTCCTGCAAGGGTTAGCTGTGATCTGAGCACCACATGTCTGTGGATTGGCAGGTAGAAAAAGACAGCCAATACCTTACCACAACACAGTCCTGGGCTTTTTGTGGGGCTGTTATCTTGAAATGGGCTTTGCCTTGGCAAAGCAATGGCAAATCACACATTGCCACTTGAGCACTCTGACTACATCATGAGCCCATGGGACTCTGTTCTGTAGGACTTGGAAAGATTTAGTTGGAATATGAATCCAGCTGAACAGCATCTCCAGGAGACAGATCATGGTCTGAGCACAATACTACACTGTGAGCTTTACTGACCGAACCTCTGCTTTTCTACACAAATGCTAGTGATCTCCATAGAGAGAAGGCTGTTTCAGCCAGTCCTCCCGCAAAGCCCTTACACTGGTTAAATCCAAACAAACAGGAGGGCCCTTCTGCAGATAGCCACAGCAAGCAGAAAGGCAATCGTTTGTTAAAGCCATCTGGAAACCTGTTCCAGCAGAAAACAAAATCCTTAGCAGACTGTTGGCAAAACTTCCCACATCTCCGGGCCAGGGGGCCATCAGCAACATATCCACACCTCCGACATCTGGGCTCCACAACAAAATGGTTTCCAGCCTATCACATCCTCTGAGCTAAAACTATCACCAGGAGCTGACTCATCCCAGGACTCAGCACCAGTCAGGCACACAACCTGCAGTTCAGAAGTACCCCTGAAAAGACCTTGACAGCCTGCATTAAAACACAGGCGTGCATTTGAGATGTAGGCACTGCCCAGTAATCTCTTGTTTGCATCAGAATCAGAGGTGCAAATTCAGCCTTACTTCTACTGAAACTTTCCTTACAGATAACTCATTTTCTGTGTTCATAAACGGCAGTAAGGACCCGGTTAGCAGGTGCCCTGGACACTGCCTACAGTGAAGAAATCATTTAGCCAGGCTGCAGTTTCCTTTCCCCAGTGCTGTCTTGCCTTCCAGAAATCAATCAATATCAAAAGCTCCCTATGAAGACTGCCTGAAAAAGCCAGCTACAAGTGCCTTGACTTGTGCTATTTTTGTCAGACATCAGGCAGTCAGTCTGGCTTCATTCAAGTACATTAGGACAAGTTCAGTTCATATTTACAAGGAATCACAGCAGGCCCCATCTGTTCCTCCAGCCCCCACCATTACTCCTGTGCAGCCTCCCTGGGAGCAAGAAGCACAGAATAAGAAACCTCGCTTAAATAAGATAAGATCCACAGCCTGCGGTTTAAACAAGATGCACAGAGCACTGACAAAATATGGCAACACTATGATCATAGAGTATTGCAAACCAGGGAAACCACATATCGTAGTCCAGCTGATGAATAAGGAGTGAGCGCAGCAATAAAACACTTTATGCTGGTTGTTCTGGTGGTGAGCACGGCTGAAGTCAGTGTGGTGTGGGTTTGTACACAGGCAGTGACAATCCATTGCTGTCTGAGACTTTGGCTGAGGCATCATTCGGACGACTCTCTCCTCTCTCCCTGCTCTGCTCGGGCAGCGAGAGGCCTGTGTGCTGCACGCACGAGGTCCTGCAGCAGTACAATATCTCTGGGTGGATCAGGCTCGCGTGGCTCTGGCTGAAGTCGCCCCTCTGATCCAAGGACAGCTTCTGTCTGAGCACAGATGCTCGTCTGGAGTTGGGAGCTGCAGTGTTTGATCTGCTGCCTTTTCCTAGGAGGAGATGCCAAATAGTTGTTCTGCCGTGACAGCTGAATGCTGCCCTCTTGCCTCTGTAGAGGGTTAGATCCCGAGAGTGCAGGTGTCGGTGTGGGACTGGCACCCACTCTTGGCATGTGTGGAAGTGTCCCGGCCCGTCTGGAGATGAGCTGCTGCCAGCTGATGAGACAGGAGGGCCCACAGCTGTGGGTCAGCTTTGCACGGTCACTGATAGTACAGAACCGCAGTTCAGGGGCCACGTCCCAGGTTTCTGGCTTGATTCTGAAACCTGAACTGATGTCGTTCTCATTCCTGGCCCCTCTATTCCTGTTCCACCGGGCTGATCTGCCTGGCTGCAGTCTGCGCTTCTGGTTCCATGCTCCTGCCAGCAGACAGGGCATGGAGAAAGGGCCCTCAGCCATGACTGGGGTGTGACCTCTCAGCTCCCTCCAAGGGGGGTGTCGTTTCCAGAGGGGTGGCAGGATACAGCTGTGTAAATATTTCCTGAGGGAGCCTGACCTGATGGCTGTCCCTGTCACTAGCTGGCAGAAAGAATGACTTTGTCTTGGTGAATCTTCTGGGGAATGTGCGCGCTGACGTGCAACAGGTTTATGCAAACACTTGAATTGTAAAATGACCCGTAGGTGCAGTTCTTTACTAGAATGAAGATAAATGCTGAAGATTTGCTGTGAAGGACCAGGGTGATCTGCATTCATGAAAGTAATTTATCGTGGTCAGACTCTTTCTCCCAGGTGAGAAGATTCAGTTGATTAAACCCAGTGCATCTTGTTTCAAGGCAAACCCTCACTTTAGTGGCTATGAGTTTGTGCCATGAGAATTTTTCTTTTTCAGGTGAGTTTTGTTTTTCCTTTAGCCATTTTTTTTTCTTGGAGAATGTTGAACTGCGTAGAATTAGTCTGACACTTTTGTTTTATACTGATGAGATCTGTTGTCTTGCAGTAATTCCTACCAGCACAGGCAAGTGCTTTGGGTTTCAGTATCTGAACTATCCACATACGAGCTGGCAAGTTTGAGGAAACCTTGTGCATTTCATGGTTATGGCACAGACATTTCTTCCTACACGAGTTACCTGCATTTGAAATGTGCCTGACAGTTTTCAGCACGGATTTGGCAGGTGTCAGTGTAACTCCTTGCATATGGGAGATGGAATAGCAGGTGCTGCCTTGTGCAATAGAGTCGGTTTGAAATGATTTAGGGTCCAGCTGTGATCTCTTTTTCAGGCACATGTTGCCTCTTGTGGGAATCACCAGCAGATGAGACAGATGTGCAGTCACGGGGAGTCGTAATTCTTTGTTGTCCTGCCTTTATGGGATGGCAGAGTGAGGCTGTGGAGGTGAGTGTGCCTAATAAATGTTTGCTCCCATCTCTGCAGGTGATCTTAATTTCATTTTCCATCCATCTCCTGTTGCCTGACTTGATGGAAATCAAGGCTGAGTTTTGTTCTACAGCTTTTTTCCCATATGCTTCTGCTTCCTTGCACTTTACAAAGTCTTGTCAAAGGGCGTGAGACAGGTGCTGGGTTCTTGCTGTCATTAGGATCAGGCAGATGCATTCAGGAGTTCAAGGTGAATGCCAGAACCTCTTCCTGGTAGAGCTATTACACACTCTCCCTTGGAAAAAGGGATGGATTTGTAAAGAGTTGCTGAGGGTCAAGGTACACGGTTCGGGGTGATGGTGGTGCCCTCGGAGCACTGGATCTGAGCACAGGAATTAGCACCAGGTTGGGTGGCAACAGGAAATCATTCAAATAGATGAAAGGATAGGTGATGCAAAGGTAAATTCCACTGTTTGTTACCAAATGTCACACTGTGTGGTGAGGACTACTTCACAGCTGCTAAAATCCAGCCCTTTTTTTTCTGAGTAATTGGACTTTTGGAACTTGCTGCAGCTGCTATAGTTGCAGGTGATGCTTATGAGGGTCCTGAAGTGGAGTCAAACCTTTCTGTGGGTGCAGGTAATGCCTGTGCTTTAGTGGAGGGAACTGCTGGGCATGAAACCCACCAGTGTGTGATACTGTCACGTCCCGCTCCGATGAGGGGGGCAAGTGACTCAGATTCGCAAATCCCCAATTGGAGCGGACAACAAGTCTCCAAGTTCAAGCATTTATTAACTACCTACAATGCACTAATTGAACACATGATAATTGGCCAAGTACAGAGCAAGTTGTGGTGAGCAATATAATATGCTTTGCATTTCTTAATAGAAAAAGGAAAAGAGGGAGATAGAGGGAATGGGGGAATACAGATCACCGGTCTGGGTTCCTGCGCTGATCCCGCCGGCGAGGGTTCCAGGAGGCGGCCGTCTTCTCCGCTGGCATTCGTCTTCTTCGCTTCACTGCTTTCTCCAGACGGTCGGGGGGGCAGGGAGAGGGGCAGAGAGAGAGAGAGCCCTTTCTTCCCCCCTTTGATTTATACCCATTTTCCTTGGGTCCGTCCCCTAGGTCGACCCACATAGCTACGTATCCCATGTACAGGGAGGGGTAAGGTGTTTCATGGGATGATGTCATTAGCATGATCATGACAGCCCTCGTTAGCATATTGAGGGGTGTCAACTTTAATATGCATTTTGTGGATAATGAAGCAAAGTTCATTCACCGGACACATGGCCCTTGAAATTTGCCCAGGTGCCCCAGGGCAGAGCCGTCCTGTCTCCACAGGGCTCTCTCCCCCAGTTACATTGGGCAGCGTTATCAGCTTCGGCCTCCACAGGATGCACCCTGTGACTCAGAGTTTTGTCTTGCGAGTGTTTGAGGCATTTCTTCAATCAGCCTCAACTTTTGCTTTCCCAGGTTGTTTGTCTTAGTTTCTCACAGGCCTGGTTTCTCGTCTCTCACATCCCACCCCGTGACTCAAACACTCCAAGTTCTTTGACTATTGTGATCTCAAAAGGTATAGGGAAAAAGAAGACAGAAGGTAAGAGAGTATATATCCAACTGCTTCAAGGCATACTATGGAAAACAAAACTTTGCACAATATTACAATACTAATATGTACAAGCTGTCTTCCCCACCCCGTGAGTCCTGAGGATCCCGGTGATGTTACCCATGACCCAAGGTTCCATACATCAAACCAGTTCATTGGTCAAGAAAGTTCTCTGTTCCTGTTGGCAATCTTCTTCATTGTGGCACGGGTGTCCTCTGTAGAGGTGGTGTAGAGGTGCATTGTGGATGGGGATGCAGCGTTCTCCCTCAGTAAGACTCAGCACACCGCACAGTCCATGTTCCTTCAGCAATGCTAGCTGGATTCTGCAACACCATCCTAGATGCTTGATAGATCTGCACCTTTAATTCCTTAAAGGCATACCTTGTTAGTACATATATATGCTAAGTTAAATTTTCTAAAACTATTTGAGGTTACACAATCACATTAGAAGGTCAATAAGGATGTACAATTTGTTAATGCTTAATCTGTGGGACCAGACCCCTCTATCTAGTCTTTGATTACTTCATCTTGCTGTTGGTTATATGATATTCGCAAGCACCAGTGTGTAGTCACAGGTGACTCACAGACTTCCTTAATTTTGGAGATGATTCCCAATAAGGTAACTTAAGGCACAACTCCAGATTAGTCTTCCAATAAGTAGATTTTCCACACTTAGCAGGTATGATTCCACAAATTCTATAATAATGTAAGCAGATTACAAATAATAATTAACTGATAATGCCTATAACTATTGAAAGCACTAAAAGTAACATAGGTTTTTGGTCGTCCAGGATCAATATCCTGTAAAACAAATACATGCATAACAAAACAATGATGGTTAGAAAGAAGGGACAATCCACCTGGTATTGATACAGTATTCTTTCCCATGGGCATCAGTAGCCACCCATGAACAGATATTGATGGGAGTTTTTTGGGTTAGGGGTACTTGCCCCACAGTGGGTAAGTCTACTAGAACAGGTTGTCCAGGATAATGGAGCGGGTTTGCAAAGTCTTTAGTCTCTTTTTCACATTAACAATTTTAGAAGGAGGAAGCACAGGTGCTTGCTGTAAAAGTCTTATAGAGGCAGTTGGGGACCCAAATTTCCATTTTCTTCCTTTTGAATCTACCCAGACTTGTCCCATCAATAGGTCAAGTTCCAGGATATTTGTGGGAAAATTTCCTAGAATCATAATAGCTTCTGTTGCAGTTTCATTCCCAGGTAACCAGCATTTCACCCGAGTAGTCGGCTGTGGCTTAGAGTCTCCGAAAACATCTGTAGCCCAAATCTGCTTTTTGCTAGCAATTATGCCGTTCCGCTTGGCAACATCAGTTTGGAGTGCTGAGACCTGAGCACCCATATCTACTAGAAATGTAACTGGAGTTTTAAGGGAGCTGAGTGGAAAAGTAATCAACAAGTCTCCCTTAGTATTTTCTGTGAGCCTCCTTAAGTGGACTCACCTGCCATCCCCTGGCTCACTTACTGGGGATGGCACATCCAGTTTCCCAACCCTAAATCATTCAAGTCCTCTTCAGGGGCAGTTGGTGTTTGAGAAGCAATTACCACCATCTCGTTAGTTTTCAGATCTGTCCCTCCCTTCGTCCGAAAGGTCTGCTCGGTTGTGTGTGTGTGGGGCAGCTTCCTTCTGCCTTTCCAGGCTCGAATGAGCTTTTCTAAAACTGCAGTAGTCAGACCATCCATTAACTCTCGGGGAATCCCCTGTCTCGTTCCCTCAGTCCACAAGAGGTTTCTCTTTGCTCTTAAAACTTGTGGAGGGGAAGGAGACGGATTTTCCTGCTGTTCCACTCTGCGTACCAAGGGCTTGGATTTACCCATTCCCCTGGTAAGGCCCATTCTCCGACCATAATTTATTAAGTCCTGAGCTATCTCTCCCCAAGTCATGGGCTCTCCCACTCCCTGTCTCCCCCTCCGTGGGGTTAATGCAATCCACAAACGATCTTGTAATTGTACTGCATATGATTTCAAAGAGTCCGGCAAGCCCCTGATCAGGGGAGTCATTTGATCGGGGTTAGCAGTTAATAACATCGGGGAAGGCTGCTGCGGAACCAAACGCCTGTCATGCATTAATTGGAGACAAGCAGCCTTCTGCAGACTTTCAGTCAAATGATTTATGGTTGGGGTCTCAATACATACTGGATCCCCCCTTTCCAATGGGTCCAGACTCCCAGCCCAATAAGCAGCTCGTTGAGTTAACGACCACGGTTCTCTCTGGTCGTCAGTAACTAAGAAAACCCCTGGCCCCCAGTACCCCTGGGCCTCATCTTCTGATAACAAAATTCGGTCGCCACCAGTCAAAGACACCCTCCACACATATTCAGTTTCAGTTTCCTGAGCTCGTCTGGTATATTTCTCCTGAATTTTTGCAAGCTCAGTTGCTGGGTACGGTGTAGTTTGAGTGGTGACCTGCGGAGCTCTTCCACCTTGACCCTCGGTGGTCTCCGTTTTAATTAATGGTCTTAAATTTGCCCCCTCGTTTTCGGGGTAATAAATCTCTCGGCTTATCTCTAAATCCTTCATTGGGTACAAGGGTCTGGCTGCTGATTTTGCCAGACTTGTAAATCCCTGTTCACTATCCGGAACAGAGCTAAGATCTGTCTGGTTACAAGTTTCTTGTTCATTCCCCTCCTTTTCAGACCGTGAGATTTTTTCTCGGTCCAGGGCATCTATTAGAGCCATGTGAAGTCGCTGAGTGATGTTACGCTCATCAGCTAATTGACTTTTCAAAGCTTCATTTTGCTCTTGCCAGAGTTTAGCTTTTTGTTCAGTAACTTTACGTTCCTCAACCAATTGATCCTGGAGAGCTTTTACCAGATCTTGTAGGGATTCGATCATTTCCCTTTCTAATTGTTTCTTAACATGTTTATCTTTTTGGGCTGCAGTCAGTGCTGCCCCTAATACAGCACACACAACAGCTTTTCCTTTGCCTGGTCGCGACCCTTTCACCCCTGCAAGCACACTGATATAGCTCGCCACTGCTTCTGGATTTTGCCAATTATCGTGGGCCCAAACCTCTACTAAAGGAGGAGGACAAGCCTTATACTCCTTCAGCTTCTCAAAAATAGGGGAGCAGTCAAGCACCGACATTTCCTGGCCAGTCATGGCTTGCAACTGCTCGAACCTCTCTCGGCTTAAAGCTGAGAGGTCACTTCCCGATTCCCCCTGTCCTTATCGGATAGAGAATCGGTATCCCTCCGACCCTCTCCCAGCTTAGAGCTGAGGGGCCAATTCCCAGTTCTCCCTGTCCGAGTTTGTCGGATAGAGAAGCACTATTTCACAAGACTTTCCGACACCAAAGGGGATCCTGCCGACTACGCCAATTTAATGTCACGTCCCGCTCCGATGAGGGGGGCAAGTGACTCAGATTCGCAAATCCCCAATTGGAGCGGACAACAAGTCTCCAAGTTCAAGCATTTATTAACTACCTACAATGCACTAATTAAACACATGATAATTGGCCAAGTACAGAGCAAGTTGTGGTGAGCAATATAATATGCTTTGCATTTCTTAATAGAAAAAGGAAAAGAGGGAGATAGAGGGAATGGGGGAATACAGATCACCGGTCTGGGTTCCTGCGCTGATCCCGCCGGCGAGGGTTCCAGGAGGCGGCCGTCTTCTCCGCTGGCATTCGTCTTCTTCGCTTCACTGCTTTCTCCAGACGGTCGGGGGGGCAGGGAGAGGGGCAGAGAGAGAGAGAGCCCTTTCTTCCCCCCTTTGATTTATACCCATTTTCCTTGGGTCCGTCCCCTAGGTCGACCCACATAGCTACGTATCCCATGTACAGGGAGGGGTAAGGTGTTTCATGGGATGATGTCATTAGCATGATCATGACAGCCCTCGTTAGCATATTGAGGGGTGTCAACTTTAATATGCATTTTGTGGATAATGAAGCAAAGTTCATTCACCGGACACATGGCCCTTGAAATTTGCCCAGGTGCCCCAGGGCAGAGCCGTCCTGTCTCCACAGGGCTCTCTCCCCCAGCTACATCGGGCAGCGTTATCAGCTTGGGCCTCCACAGGATGCACCCTGTGACTCAGAGTTTTGTCTTGCGAGTGTTTGAGGCATTTCTTCAATCAGCCTCAACTTTTGCTTTCCCAGGTTGTTTGTCTTAGTTTCTCACAGGCCTGGTTTCTCGTCTCTCACAGATACAAGCAGGGTGTGAAGGCGGGCAGGGGAGGTCTGAGGCTGCTTCTCTCAGGTGCCGGATGATCCAAGGCTGTGGGGCCAGGCAGGGCTGGATGATGCACAGCCAGGTGGGTTAGAGTCTGGGTTTTCCCTGCATTTACCCTTCCAGCTGCTTGGTTTTAGGCTGAGAACTTGGGCCTGTTCTGCAGGTTGCTTTTATGCAGCAGCAGAAGGCGATGGTGGTTCCTAGTGGATTTAGTAATTAAGTGGACTTCTGACAGTTGTGGCACACTTTCTCTGTCCTCCAGAGTTACTCCCCTGAAATGTATTTATCAGATGAAATGTGAAATCTAATGGGTATGTTTGTAGCCTGCAAGACTGCTGTTAATCATAGGGACACCATTTCGTAATGTAGATTATCTCCCCCGGCTGGGAGATTGTGATAAACTGGGAGGACAGACCAGACTAGACTTGTTCCCAGGGAATGAAATGGCTTTATTAACCTTCGTATTTATAAACTGCAGGCGTGAGTAACAGTAATAATAATATCCTAAAAGTTTTTGGACGGGTTGGGAAGTAATCAAGTAGGCGTATTTTGTTGACACAATTTTGAGATGAACGTTCTTGTTTTCTAAAACAAAAAGTTTCACGATGCTGATAGTGCCATTTGCAATGTAAATACGGAGGAGGGGTGTGTGTGAGAGAGAGCAAGACAGTCTGAGTTGACAGGAAACAAAATGAACAAAATGTGTCCCGGAGAAGAGCATGTTCAAGACGCTTGTGTCCATTTGCCACAGGAGAGGTTTCCGGGTCCCCTCTGGCACTCTTCCCTAAGAAGTGACCCTACGTTAGCCGTTGACCTCCACGGGGACTGTAAATGGCCCCACTCGCAATGCTTGCTGAGAGCCCTTTGGGAGCGGGTGACTGCGAGGGAAGAGAGAGGGTGAAAAAACTTTTCATGAACTTGGCTGGAGTTTTATTTGAAATGGGGCAACAAGTGTTAAGGTATAAGGTGTCTAAAATACAAGGTTTACAGACGAAGTGTTACAGGCAGCACTTTTTAGAGTATGCAAGCACTGTTAGCCATACGTTAACCAAACTGAATAGGGCTGGGGTACCTCACTGTCAAATCTAGAATCAACTGAAAATGATGTGCACATTTAGAGCTCTCCAAAAACTTTCTCTAGCTTTGAATGGGTGAAAGATTCCTAAAAGAAAAACATGCTCTTCTCTGCAAGAGCTCAGTGTCTGGGCTAGATTTTGACTTCTGCTACTCTGGTTCAGAATTCTACATTTTAAGATAAGATTTAAGAAATATCCTCTCACTGCTTGGGGGCTACTTCTAGCATTAGAGTCTGGATTTGTCACAGGGACACTTCACCCTTTCCCATGTTCAAATCTTTCTTCTTTAAACCTGGGCTATTGAAAAAAATTACAATTCATAAACAACATGACAAGAGATCTTGAGGCCTTTTCTGTGTAAGACTTGTGAGTGCCCAGCGAAAAAGAGGAAAAAAAGAAAAAATTACTTCAAAGGTAACCTCTGGCTGGACAGTCTGTCTTTGCCATGTGGTATCATACCAGCTTCCTTTGTAAAGCGCTTTGTGATCTCTGAATGAAGACTTATTTTTGCCTTGGGTGGTAGATCCCGCGTCTCTTGCTGTTCTTTAGTCTGTTACGAATTACTCAGTAAATGGGTAGTGAAGCAGAGCTGATAGATGTAGAAAATTCTGGAAGTCTGAGGTCCCCCCGAGTATTGCGCTTCCTCCTTATTTGCAGCCTTCCCCTGACCACATCTGTTGTTGGAGATGATCAGGGCTGAGCCTGCAGCAGTCCAGCCCATCTGCCTGCTATTCCTCACCAGTGTTGTGCTGCATTTCTCGGGGTGTTTCTCCTGTGCATTTTTTGAAGGTTCTTGCCAGGCGAATGACACAGTTGAGCAGAAGTCCACAAACCAGTGCACAGAGTAATGATCTGCTGATGGTAATTCCTGGGAGAAGCATGGAGGAGGTGGCCTGTTGATGTCATTTCTGTATCCAAGGGGAGAGTAACACCAGGATGTCCCGTGGGAGTGCAGCATCTGTTGCCAAATCAAGATGTTGCTTGAACAAGGTGTTTTGGGGTGCAGTAAAGGTGTCCCTGTTCTGCCAGACAAAGAGGATGGGTTGTTCCACACACGGCTGGCAGTGAGCCTGCCCATACATGGCCCCCACTCACACCTCCCGATCTGCTGTGGCTGCCCAGTGCTCAGTGTGGTTTGTCAGTGGCTCTCAACTGCAGAGCATCCACCCTCGCCTTGGTCGGTGTGCTGTCCCGGGGGGTGAAGGGCAGCACTAGTTATGCACCGTGGGAGCTGCTTTTTCTTTCCTGTTATGAGATGAGCCACAATTTTGCTTTCTTTCCTGATACCTGGGCTGCCAAAGCAGGCAAAGTATCGACCTTTCATTGTTCGTGTCAGAGCTGATATTCTGACATCTCTCTTCTGCTGTTGGTTGCAAAGGCCTGGCACGAGGTGGGGGTGGCGTTTCGCTGGGTGCTGTGGAAAAGCAGAGATGGAGCCTCTCCTAGAAGCTTTCTCAGCAGAAGAGCGTGGCGTAAGAGGATGGAAGGAGCCTTATCTCAGCTCTGCAGAAGGAGCTGGACGCTGTAACATGGCATTAAACTGTTTTTGTATTTCACAGAGTACTTACACCTGTGCCAAACAACACTGCGGGTTTTTCTTGTAATAGCACAGTTCAGCTTTGGCAAGAGGAAATGACGTTCCTTTTGCCACCGGCCTGGCCGGAGCCTCAGTGCCAGCGGCTCATGGCAGGGCGTCTGGGTCTGTGTCTGTGCCCGCAGGTGCTCCCCACGTGGGGGCTCATCCTGACCCGGGTCACTGAGGCTGGGTCCCTGTGAGGGTCAGCACTACCTGAACAACAGTGGGCTGGTGGTTTTTAGGAGGGGTGTTGTTACACATCATCTGCTGTAAACAAGCGTGCGGAAGAGACGCAGGTGTGAAGCGCGAGGCTTTGCTGGAAAAGCAGCTTGTGTGGTTGTGTGTATGGAACTGTGCTTTGTGCCCCTTGAGAAGGTGAAGCACTGAGTCATTTCTGACTCGTCTTTGGCCTGTAATTTTGGGAAGTGGGGCTTTGGGTCTTGAGGGATGTTCTGCAGGACTCTTAGATATCTGTCTCGGTCTGTTTCCCTGAGGGACTGGTTTACATTATCTCACAGTCAGCGAGGATTGATTATGGTAGAAACCAGGCAATTTCCTTTTGACTTTAATAACATATTCTTACGACAATCTCGTGGCCTCTTATCTAATAGTTCTGAAAAGCTGGTTGATGTCTATCACTGAATGGGCTACGGACCAAAACTGTTAATTTGGGTGCTTGGAAGACGTGTGTGTAGCTCCCACTGTGGCCCAAGGCAGGTGGGGAAGGGGCAAACAGGCACTTTCCCACGCAGCTCTGCCCTTAGCACTGACTTCTGCTGGCTATGAGCTTGCACACTGTCTGTGGCAAAACAGTCTTCCTGGGAAGACTCACCCAGGTGGGGAGTTGTTTCCTTGGTTTCTGTGTTCAGCACCTGGAGCACAACAGGGTGAAGATCTTGAGATACAGAAACCTAATCTAAGTGGGTTTGGGAGCGTGGTGCTGGGAAGGCAGTTTCCTTCCAATGTCTTTTTCTGCAAGTCAAACTTCTGGGATTTTCTCTGGCAGAGGGAGCTTGGTTTTATTGATGGGCAAACACGTGTACACGCTTGCATTTCCTGTCCTGTTTGTAGCTCAGCAGGGATGTACGGCGTGCCCGAGGGCCTGGCACGGGGCTCTCTGGGATGCCACCAGCCCTCCAAAACGGGCCACATCTCCCCGGGGACACGGGCATAGTGGAGGTGGCCCCGCAGACCCTCCCCAGCCCGCTCCTCTCTGCTGTCTCCTCCAGACCCCCCTGCTTCTGATGGTGAAGACCATGACCGTGTCCTCACCCGGGAAGACATCAAGAAGCAGGGGCTGCTCCTGATCGAAACCAATAAGAAACGTGGCAAGAAGTAGCGATTGCTCCACGCACGAGAGCTCTGGGTGCCCCAACCACCCCTTCTGCTCTGGAGGCCCTCAAGCACCCGTTGTACCCTTTTTCTAAATACAGCAGTTATTCTTAGGCTGAATAGAGCAGGTCTTTGTCATCCCTCCGAAGCCCATAGCAGACCTGGACCAGGAGCTCCTCAGTCACTTCTGTCAGGCAGAAGCAGCGGGCTCAAGCCCTGAGGGGAGCTGAGCTGGGTTTGGAGGCAGCCCCCTCCCCCTGCCCCTCGCCCAGCTGCTCTCCCCGCAGACATGGGGCTGGGCTGGGCTGGGCTGGGCTTTCCCAGGCAGAGCAGAGCTGGGGGCAGGCTGGCTTTCTCCCCCTTGGTCCTTCCTGGGACCTCTGCTCCCCCCGACAGCTCTGGGAGCCCCGTGGGCTGGTGTCTGCCCCAGGCAGCTCTGGGGAACCGTGGGGCAGGGGCTGAGGCCTGAACAGGTATTGGATCTCAGGGGGGTGTTTTCGTGTGCATGTGTGGAAGCAGAAGGGCAGGGGCTGCCTGGGAAAGGGAGAGCCACAGTGGAGGTGAAGCCCCTGGCCCGGGCTGTCTGACCTGGCGTGGAGTCCTCGTGCCTCTTCCCTCCCCTGCCCCCTGCACGCACATTGTGCCACTCGTCCCCCTGAGCTCCGAGCGAGCGTTGGGGACAACCTCTGGGCTGCAGGGAGGTGCCTGGAGAGAAGGGCTGCCCCGAGGTGCCCCAGGCCAGCAGAGGAGGCTGCAGCAAGCCTTTGGCTCCAGGTGGGATCCCCAGCCCTGCCCATGGCTCACAGACACCCGCCCTGCAAAGGCCGAGAACTGGGGGCTGCTGGTCCCCAAGTGCAGCCAAGGCTGGGGGCCGCTGACAGGGCCCCGTGGTCCCCGCTGGAGCCCCTGGAGAGCGGCACCTCCTCCAGCTCCGCGGGGGCCATCAGCACCAGCGCGAGCTTCCCCCGCCCTTCCCACCTGGCCCCTGCGCTTCGTGCTGACGTCACCTGGGACATCACCGCGGGGCAGAACGGCTCTTTCTGCCCGGGCTCTCGGCAGACTGGCAGCGCACCCCAGATGTTCATGGTGGGTTTTGTGTGGCTGCAGGGGTGGGGACCGCAGCGCCCAAACACAGAAAAACTTGTGTGTTTTAAAGGAAGCTCCAGAAAGACCGTCACGTGCCAGTGAACGCATCGAGCGGAGCTTCCCCCGTTCGACAGCCGTCTGGGGGGCGCTTGGCAATTAAAGAGACCCCAGAATGACACCCACCCCCCAGCCCTGTCCCCTTCTCCCGTGCCCACCACAGCCACGCCGTGGGTCAGGGAGTCCTCTGCTGCCAGGAGCTGCCCAGCCATGGCAGGGGAAATCTGAACCTCCTCTGCACACCAGGGGCCGAGCAGACAGCGAGGGGTGGTGCTGGACCTCTGACACTGCGCCCGCTCAGCACACCCGGGGTTTGAGGAGCCTCAGCCAGGCTGCGCTGGGCAGGCCGAGCTCAAACAGTGCCGGTGAGAAACCAAACCCCTGCCTAGCGCCCCCCGCCTGCGGCCCGGCCATCGCTGCTGGGGGTGAGGGCAGCGCGGGCAGCACGGGCAGGGGCGGGCAGCGCCGCTTCAGCCCCCTGGAGAGCGCCCGGCAGAGGCAGGTGTAGGTGTTTCTAGGCGCCAAGTCCGTGTGGAACTTGCATTTTGGGCAACAGTGAGATTGAACAATGGATTCGTTTTCTCGGTCCTTCTCAGTATAACTGGGCCTGTGGATATTTTAGTGGATTTTGGAAAGATGGAGGTGAGTTGTCTCTAGGGAATGCTGCTGTCAGACTCCCAGCAGGTACCAGGCATTACCCTTCAGACACCATCTGCCAAGGTTCGTAGAGATCTGGTTTAGAGTCTGACCTGGGATGTCTGTGAAACACTTTAATCAAGGGAAGAGTGTAACGGCTTGAGAAACAAGAATTAATGCCCTGGCTGCTGCTGGGGGTAAATAGGAAGGGAATGTATAGAAGTGTCAGAACTCTTTTTGGTGCAGGAGGAACCCCGGGCAGTGGTGCCGGGATCTCTGGGATCGGGTGTGTCTGGGATATACCCACGGTGAAGTGATGCTCCAGACCCTGGGTTTCTGCTCTTGGTAACACATGACCGGCCGCACATGTACCAATAGCAGCCAGGGGTTGTTTTTATGGTATACTCAGCATTTGGGATTGCTGGTGGACTTTGTATGAAATGCGTAAGTGCAGATGTGAAGGGTTTTGCTTCACAGGCGAGAGCCTGGAGCCTTTGCTGTGAGTTGGCAGCGCTGTGATTTCTCGTGTCCCTGGGCAGAGCCCGGGGTTGAGAAGAGCCCCACTGCTGTGCGGAGCTGCAGGCGGCCACACAGGGGACAGGGCTCCAGAAACACGGTGTCAGTGCATAACACTGGGTTTACTTGTAAAGGTCAAACCCAAGGTTTTTCCCCATTAATTTTTTTTTTGTTTTCGCTTGATTTTTTTTTGTTTGTTTGTGTGTTTCAGTGTACTTAACCTATTTTAAAGCAACAAATGAACTGTTTTATTAGTAGTTGTTTAATTAGTAATAGGTAACTGAACTCTAAAGAACAGGCAGATTTCCTGGCAAACATAACCTTGTTCTTTTGCCACCTCCTCTCAGGAGCTGTGCCCGTAACCTCACAGTTTCACCCAAGATCAGATACCACCCTCCCACCTAGCAGCGTTAAGGCAACTTGGTTGTTTAGCCACGAGCTGCAGAGGAATGCTATGGCTGTGTCAAACCTGATCAGTTTTAGTTTCCAGCACTGTAAAGTAAGTTCAGCTGGGGTCATCTTTTAGCAGACACCTGAATTATGATTCAGACTTGCATTTTTGGGATATTAAAAAGAACCTTTTAACCGCTCTGCACCCAGTCCTGTCCTGGTGCATCTCACAGCCCTTGGCTTTTCCTGTTGCCTTATTGACAACACAGGCACTTTCAGACTCTTTATCCTGCCTGTGCTTTTTCATTTAACATCTCACAAAGTCCACTACCCTCAATGTCACTTCCAATTGGCATTTGAATTTAAGGTGAAATCTAGACCTTGTGAGAAATAGGTTATTTTGTTCTTCTTCAGATGGTTCTGTCTCCTATGCAGTGTGATTCACTTTGGCTGATTCATTTATGCAACCTGACAAAAATCTCCTGGTTTTTTATGGATGGCTTCTCCGAGTGTCACACTGAATTTGCTCAGTCGAACAACGTGTATCCACCAGTGAACTGGAGAGGAAAGCGCCAAAGCTAGACGGGGAAGCCGTCCTAAGATGATACTTTCTTTCCTACTTTCCTCCTTCAAGATGGAGGCTTTTTTCCTGTTACTTGTGTTTCTGTTGTCCTGTCTGTGTATGTGCCCACATCGCATTGCATTATCCTTACACCTCTGCCTCAGACTGGTACCCCATTGACCTCAGCTATCTGTGTGAGACGGGCCTTCTGTCCCCAGCATGTTAAATTTAGTTACCTGTTTGTGGCCACAAAAAAAAAAAAAAAATCAAAAAAGGATTAACTCTTCTGGCTATCAGTGTGAATACTTCTATACATAAAAACTGCCATTGCCTCCGGTGGGAAGAAGCCTCCATGCATCTCAACAGAGCAAAGAGTCAAGTCAGTAATACCAGAATCAGGTTTGGCTCAGGTCAGGTGGTTGTCACAGGGTCTGATGGTCACTGGAATGTCCTCTGATCCCCTCCAAGACATTAGGTATTCACTTAATGCTGGTGGTGGCAGCAAAGGGCAGTGGGTAGAGCATCGGATAGGGGGTCACAAAGACTTGGGTCTGTGTCCCCCTCTGCTGTCAGCGGGTGGATCAGGGCAGTGCCACTTGACCTGAGTGTGCTTACGTGTCAACCCCAGCATCTACAGAACAACTCATGTCTCTCAGGAGAGGAGGGTGTGGGTGCTGGAAGGAGCACTGTGGTTAATCAGGGCACCCCCGTCTCGGAGCAGTGGGATCCCCAGCTGGGGTTTGACTCACTGGCTCCAGGGGAAGGATTTGATCCTGCCCTTCAGAGTGTTCCCTCTTTGGGGAAGAGGCGGTGGGATGGACAGAGAGGTGTTGGATACCTGCTGTGAGCTGTATTAGGGGTGTGCTGGGTAAGTGAAGACCAGTGTGTCTGCGACTGGAGGAATCTCCCTGCTTTGGCTTACCTCAGCCCAGGCTCTGCAGGGAGCAAGGCTACGTGGAATAGTGGTGTGTCACCACTTTGTAGCCAGCCGCCTCATTTAGTGCAATAAGATCATTTATTTTGATACATAATTACATGGCTTGATACTTTAGTCAGCAATTAACTAATCCTAATGGGATGTAAATTAATTAAGAACACAGTTTGTCAAATTCAGTTTGCTTTTACCCAATTCCACTCTTCTGGGAGCAAAATGGAAGACATTGGCCCCAACCCAGGATGGCAGTACTGTCAGCATGAGGTCCACAGCCAGTGCTGGCTACAAGGCATAGCAGAGCTCTGGGGGTGGGTGTTACACCTTCTTGTTCTTAAGAAGTTGTTCTTGAGAAGAGGTGTTCTAGGGGAAACTTTCTTACGAGAAGATAGCTGCTTATGAGAGATGGATCGATGACCTAATACTGAGTAAAGAAGGGAATTAAGAGGGGAAGGAGAAAAGTGCAACAATCCCCTTCCACATTTAATCACTGCACAAAAACCCAGCCATTGTAGGTAAAATCTGCCTGGCCAGGAGACATCAGAACAATGTTATGCTTTATTCTTCCATGTATCATTTTGTTATTACAGCAAACCTTTTCTATATTAGTGTTTCCTATGAAGTTCAACTCAGATGATAGTATCATGTCCTAAATGTGGTTCCTATGCAGCAAGAGTAACTACCAGACCACCTCAGCTCCAGCAATCTCAAGATTACACTGACAGGGTGTGAAAAAGATAGAGGGGGAAGAAGAATTTTCTGTTTCACCGCCGGGGAAGTGGGAATATAATATGTTCTAAACGACATGCAGCGAGCAGCGTCATGGCATGACAATATTAATTTGTCTAGAGCCAGGGTAGGACGTGTCTTACCAAACTTTACCTCTTTAAATGTTGGGTGTGTTGTCCAGATGAGTAGTGACAGTTAATGGAAAGAGGGAGTGAGGCACATGTTAGGTGGGAATGACTTACCCTCCTGGGAATGCTGATCTCTGGTGATGACAGGAGGAGCCCACAAACCCCACCTAAACTAAACATCCCAGCATTCCGACAGCTAACACGAGGGGAGATGGAGGCCTCCTGCCCACGTACACTTGCTTACCCCTCAGGACAGAAGGGATCAAAGTGGGACAATTGAAGCCACAGGATGAATGGAAGAAGAAGCCTGTTTTGGAAGCAAATGCAGATAGGATATTTCTGCTCTACAGCTACTATTCCAGAAATACCTGTGCACTCTCACCCCTGGTAGCTTGTCTGTGTGTCATATATTAAATGATCAAAGCAATGCTCCCACATTTCATGTGGAAAATCGTGAAGGCAATCAGCACACACAGAGCTCAGTGAATCAGATGTGTCCTGGATGCACCAGGCATCCAGCAGGCAGTTGATGTGGGTATGAACAGTGATGCTTTCTACAGGATTTCTGGGCATCAGGCAGCCTGCTTAGGGCTTCTGTTCCAGCTGAGCTGCTGGACACAGAAAATCTCAGACAAAGGTCATATTTCTTTTTCTGTTCCAACAGTTTTGTAAAAGGCTGGCCATATAAGGCATTCTAATGTAGGACAAGATTTTGTAAAATAATTTAATATCCTTGTATGCTAAAGGTCCCTTAATAATTTAGTTTTCAAGGGACTGGTTTCCCTGATTGCAGAGCCCAGCATTAATCTGACCTTTTCTTATTCTTCATTCAATAACTCATCTATGTAGGCTCTTCTTGCAGTGTTTTGTAGGTGTCTCTTCTTATTTAATCTGTCTTCCAGATCAAAGCTCTTCAGAAGGAATTTTCCATGTTAGTTGTGAGATAATAAAAAATAAAGTAAAATAAAACTTTTTTTTTTTGTTTTGTTTTCTTTTTTTTTTTGTTTTGGTGAGCTTTTGACTTGGTAAACAGAGAGAAATGCTGTTCATTTAATAATCAACCATTCCACATTGGCTATGTCATGTGTGTTGTTGACTTCGGTCTCTAAAAATAATAGGCTCTTAACAAAAGTCTTTTCATGTTTAGATCATTTAAAAGGGCTCACCTGTGTAGATAGAGTAAGCCTGTCCCACAGGATTTGCCTCTGGTAGGGCTCTCTTTCAACTTCCTTGCTGTCTATTCACATGAAATGTAGGAGTTTCACATATTTAAGGCCACATCTACACTAGAAAATAATGCAATGTGAAAGGAGAGGATCTGAAGAGTAACAGTTGGTGCTAAGGGTACAACATTCATGCTGTAAGTATTCTGGGGGATTTAGCTTTAGCTGGGTCACCTGGACTGAATGCCCATGGGCACCTGGTACTTTTGAGTACATCCTCCAGGGCAGTTTCATCCAAACCCAGCTCATGTGCTCCAGGACCCCTCCACAGTAACATCCCAAGTGTGGTAAGCAAGGAGAGCCAGGAAAACCTCCCTCAACTCTCTTGCAGAGATTTACCCCATCCAGCCAAATGTCCTGCTGAGCAGATACGCATACTTATGAATGCATACACATACATCGTCCCACAGCCTTGTTTCCACAGGGCCCAATCTAAAAACATTCATTTATCAGCTCCACAATGAGGCTGACTAATTCTGCTGTCCCTTAACATCTAGCCTGCACCCAGAGCGATGAATAATTCATCTGCTTCCAAGATCTGGCTGATAGAAAGCACTACTGGCCTTCCAGCTTATTTTAGAATTAATAGGTCCTGTGGATGCTATCTATGTATAGAACATATACAGATAGAAAAGCCTCTGAATGAATATGGAATTTCACTGAAACAATTCTTTGTGTTAAACACAATTGTATTGGGATCTCTGGAGTGCCTCGGATAAAAATCTCCTTTTAGCACAAGTATCCTAATCTTTTGGGACAGTGTACTCTAATATAAGTCCTTCTTACATCTATAGCATCTTAAAAAATAAACCTCCTCAAATTCCAACCAAACAAAAAATTAACCAGAGTGAATTCCACTTGGTCCTACCCCTTCTGAACTGAATTGAGGAAAATTGATGGATCTTGAAAGTAATATACTTTTATTTCTCCTCAGTCCTTTGTGAAACACTTCAGTGCACCCACAGCTTTACAGTCATAACGAGTCATAAAACTCAAGTTTTATGGTTTGGCCTTAACAAAGCATATTTAAGGTTAATTAGCAATAGTCGCCTCCAGCAGACAAAACAAAAATTTGCATGGGCGGAAAATGGATACACAGTCCTTTGTTGGTGGCTTGAAAGCATGCTCACCTGTAACCATTAGCATCAGCTTTGGCTCTTTGCACCCATGGAATAGCCAAGAAAATAATAAAAACACTGCTACATATATTTGATCTCTTGGTAAAAAAAAAAAAGCATATTTAAATAGTTCTCTGCCTAGGGAAAACCTTTTCGTGTTTCTATGTGTTTGTCTTTTTACCTGCACCTGGCCAGGTGTATATTACTGCATGTTTCAAACTCTCATTTGAACACGTGCTGCCCACCAAAGAACTTCCAGATGCTGTGTCACGGCATGTCCTCGATACGACACCGTGTGTTGTGCTAGGTCCTGCAAACACATTTGTCAGTAATAGGAAAGCTCCCTCTCTTTCTCCTCTTCCAGTCTTTCCATAACTCCCAGACATGTGATCTGTGTTAACAAGCTTACGACGCAAAATTGCAACTTTTTCAGTTCAATCTTGTAAACAGGAGGGAGTTGGACTGAGGTCTTAAAACGATCCCCAGACACCCTAATGCATGCTCAGATTTTCAGATTGCCAAGTACCCACCCTCCTAACAAACCCTTCAGCCCCTTGCTCCAGAGTTTCTGCCCAGATTTAGGAACTCAGCTCTAGGCTCTTACTTTGGAAAATTTTCTTAACTCTCCTCATAGACAAGTTGGCTAGGCTCTCTCTTTTATCAACTACAGCAATTCCCTTCTGCCTAATTCTGACCACTTGTATTTGGAATTGTGTTCTGACTAAGTGTCTTCAGACTTCATTTTGGATGTATTTGTCTGTTCCAGGTATCTGGCCATTGTTCACCCACTGAAACCACGCATGAATTATCAAACAGCAACCTTCATAATCGCCTTGGTCTGGACTGTCTCCATACTTGTAGATATTCCATCTGTGTATTCTGCTACTGAAACGGTGTTATTTATAGTGAAAAACCAGGAGAAAATATTCTGTGGTCAGATTTGGCCAGCTGACCAGCAGATGTACTACAAATCATACTCCCTCTTTATCTTTGGCATTGAATTTGTTGCACCTATCATTGTGATGACCTTGTGTTACGCCAGGATATCACGGGAGCTCTGGTTTAAAACCGTACCAGCATTTCAGACAGAACACATCAGAAAGAGGCTTCGATGCAGAAGAAAAACTGTTATGGTACTGATGTGCATCCTGACTGCCTACGTTCTCTGCTGGGCACCCTTCTACGGCTTTACAATTGTCCATGACTTTTTCCCCACCATCTTCGTGAAAGAGAAGCATTATCTTACTGCTTTTTATATAGTTGAATGCATTGCTATGAGTAACAGCATGATAAACACCATGTGTCTTGTAACTGTAAAAAATAACACCATGAAGTATTTCAAGAAGATCATGTTACCGAGATGGAGATCGACATATAATGGAAGCAAATCTAGCTCTGATTTCGACCTGAGAACAAGTGCAATGCCAGTCACAGAGGAGGTAGACTGCCTAAAACTGAAATAAATTTTCTGCAGTTTGAATCTCACATATTTCGGAGAGGGGCTAAAGAGGAAATAATGCCTTCTCAGAAGCTTCTCTCTTGTCTGTGGGAATACCCACCGTTGGTGAGAGCCCTCTAAAAGCAGCCTACTATGTATTTCCACCAGAACTCTTTTCACTGGACTGCTGTATAACCCCGTAACTCTGACTGATGCTGTGCTTCAGTTCACCCATCTGTAAATCTGGGAGGTAGATACTCATTTTACAGTTGTTTAAAATTTAAGATGAACAAAAAAAAAAAAAAATCTATGAATGCATTAAAGCATACTACAATGATGTAAGAGTTGATTGCTGATCCTAGCAATGATGCCTCTTTGTTTCTTCTTAAGAGAAATCTCTTAACCCCTTGGAGCTTATCTTTTGTACCTTTAAGATATTTGGTGTCCTTTTCCTTCTGCTCATAAGAGGAAGGAAGGCAAAAAAAGCCCATTTTGCTTCATGTCACTCTTTATCTTCTCAGTTTACCCCTCATGATTAAGCTCCTCAAAGTCTACAGATCACCAGCTTTCTATGGTCCAATGTGCAGCATGCTCTTATGAAAGGCACATTCTCTACAAAGGTAAATACTGCTTCACAGTCTAGTGAAAACCTCATCTCTTCCTGTGACACCTTGCTTAAAAATATTCTATCAACATTCCACTCTGTAGTTTTATGTAGAGTGCTGACTCTGTTTATTATGTATTTGGAAATGGCACAGCTACATTTTGAAGGGATGTTACCTTCTCTCACCTCCAGGCTATGGCCAACTTCTGCTGCCTTGATTCGCTGAGCTCTTCAAAGAATCAATCACAAAATCACAGAGGTGGAGAACAGCAACTCCAGATTGTCTAGTCCACCCCTCGGCTCAAGCAGGGTCAGCTAGAAGAGGCTGCCCAGGACTGTGTCCAGCTGGGCTTTGACTGACTCCAGGGATGGAGACTCCACAGCCTCCCTGGACCACCTGTGCCAGTGTTCAACAGTCCTTGCAGTAAAGAAGGGTTTTCTTATGTTCAGATGGTATTTCATGGGTTTCAACTTGTGTTTCAGCTTGGTTTGCAGAGGGACCCATATAAAACTATAGCATGCTAGTGGGAAGAAAAACACCCTGCTGAACCAGATCTAGACATTTTACCAAGCCTGTGTACAACTTCAAAATAAAGTACAAGTAGGGCCAAAATAGCATAGAGATCTTGAGATGATCTGTCTTTCTGCAACCAATGGAGACAGACTCTAGGCTTCCACAAGCCAGTCAGTGGTTGAGTTGAGTAGCTCATTGTCTGGTCAAAGGTGAGGCAACAACTCAAGATGAATTGTGCATTGCTTCCCCCAGAGCTGTTTTTACTATTCTGATTTTATGCAACTCCAGGATGGGTGTATCTTAACTGATAACTGTGATAAAGCAGGTGACAGTAGCAGTAATACCTACTCATTTAAACTACACATAAGATATCATGGACTTTTGTGTACTGAAATCGAGTCTTTTCTACCGTGATGACAAATGCTTCCTGTTTTAAAGTATGTGGTACCACCTACTTTTGGAGTAAATGGCTTTTGTAAATAATTTGTCTATTTGTGTACTTAAAGTGAGAAACAAATCCTGCTAATAAAAGAGTAAACATGGAGTAAATATCAACATTGTGAACTATGTTTTAGATTTTCCCCTTAGCCACAGTTTTCCTACTCAAGTGACTAATGTCAATTCTCCCATTTCTGCTAAAGAAAAACTACCAGGCCGACCAATTAAGTTTAATGCAAAAGGATATTCAAATCCATTAAAGTGCTTAAATCCTCTCGTCATTAGCTGCTCTTAAAATATACACGTTGGAAAGGGTATCAAAATTTCCTCTGTTAGGCAAAACAATTACTGAAATCATTCTTCAAAATGACAGATTAGAATAGGGTAAGTACTAAATCCATTTGTTTCCCAGCATGCCAAAGAAATTTAAAGGACCAGAGAGTTGCAGTATTCCATCATCAAGAGGCTTAACCTTGGAGTTTCTCTTGAAATCTCATGGTTTCTTCTGAAACTGCACCCATATTTATCTCCTGAAACCTGCAGTAGTTATTGGGGATTAGCTAGCAATACTACCTGTTATTAGAGTGTCCTGATATTCCTTTCACCTATTTTTCCTAGACTTTTCCTGGTGCGACAAAGCCAAACAAATCACAATTTTCCACACCTGGAAATCTACCTCAGGCTGAGTTATTAAAAAAATAAAAAGCTCATCCCCCACCAAGCAATATAGTGCCAAGCAAAAACCGGGGAAAGAATTGCTTTACATTTCTGGAAATCACTTTGAGAGCTCCAAGAGACCTCTTCTGGTCTGGCCTGCCCAGTGTTCTCAGACATCACCACGTCCCTGTCCCTGAGAAGGGCAGTAAAGCAGCAGCTGCCACAGCCCATTTTGTGGATTTAGGTTTTGGGGTCCGCAACATTGCTGTATTTTGACATTTTGGGGTCTTCTCAGCAGCAAAGCAGTGTTTCAGCCTGAATGACTGGATAGGGCAGGAGAAAAAACTGTGCTTTGCCCTCAACTGCACTTGTGAGCAGCATCCCCAGAAAGAGGGGGATTCCCACCCAGGAAGGGTGGCGGTCTCCTGTTCCCTGATCAGAGTAGCCAAGCAAGTCCTTAGCCTGTGTCTGCATCAACTCCAAACACCAAAAAATGGTCACGGGCTTCACTTTCAGGGACCAATGTCTGCTCCTAAACTGAGCTCCAGCAACCAGGGGCCCAGGCAGCGAGCCCAAGGACCTTGCATGGGAACAGAAACCCCATGGAGGATTTTTGTGCCCACAGAACTGATTTCATCAAGGGAGTAATGGGGTACATTACCTAGGGGTACCTACATTGGCCAGGGCCTGCCTGCCACCCATGACTACAGTTAAATGGAGAATTTAGAAGACTCTTAAAGTCACTTAAAAACTCCCTTTAAGTGCAGAAGTGTGCAGCTGGCCAGGTCCTGACCTGAGTGGCTCCCTCAGGCAGCAGGGAACAGACAGTCCAACCAGAGTAGCTGAGGGAGGGGGCCAGACCCCACGCTCCATATAGTGAGTTGTGCAGGAAAAACTAAAAATAACAGAAAGGCTTTTTTGTACCCACCCACACAACTCAGGCTAGGGAGTGTGGGTGCCAGTGGGTGCTCCAGAGATGGGTGCTCCCTTGGCTCCCTCTCAGGTGGGGGCTACCCTGCTGCCTCCTGCCTGGCTGCTCCCTGCAGAATGCCTTCACACTTACACTGACTGGCAACATTCAGTGAGGGAATTGAATGTGGATCGCACCTAACTGAAGCTTTGCTTGCAAGAGCCATGCTTAAACAGAGAAAGAAAAGCACAAGCTGGAAGGCAGCATCTGTCGCAGAGGAGAAGCAGCCCCTTCCAGCACAAGCTCTTACACACTGGAAGGCACTAAAAACTGCAGCGAGACCTCCACAGCCATCAGCTGCCTGCTGTTTGCTCCACTGGCACAGCAGCAATAAGGACTTCACCACGCAGGAACTGTGGGATGTGTCAAGGACAAGCAGTAGGTGGGGGTGAGGTATCATCCTCCTGAGAGCTGTTAGCAGGGTTTAGATAACCATGCAGTGAATAACCAAGTCTCAGCTGTGGCTTGCTACAATTTTTATTGCTAAAAGCAAAAATGTAGTGCTATCATGCATGATTCTAGCTCAGCTGTCCTCCTGTGGCACAGCTCCCAAAACCATAGGCTTGTTTCCTTCTGCAGCAGCTCCTCCAGGGATAACTGAAGGTAAAATCCAGTCCCTGCTCCTTCACACTGGCTCTCTGAAAAATAAAAAAAAACAGGTGTAACTAAAAACTAAAATGGTGACCCTGAACATCTAAGAGAGGATTAAGAAAAAGCAGTTATTCTCAGCAACAGGCACTGAGAAAATAAAGTATGTATTTTAATAAAGCAAGAGCAGGAAAAGAAACTCCAACCATTGCCCCTCTGCCAAAGGAGGATGGCCTGCAAGACCCCAGAGTGGGTCACAGTAGCCAGGCCATGAAATTTCCCTGAAGACTGACTCACTCACTCAGCAGCTCAGACTTAACTGAGCTCCTTCTTTTCTGAGCCTGGCAGCCTTTCCTGTGGCAACAGCACCCTCCAGCTGCTGCCTCTGCAGCACAGCATCATACGCCTACTGCACTGCCCTGGAAACTGCACCACCTCACACCAGATACCTTGGTGACAGGGACATACAGATATTCCCAGGATTCCTGGGCCTCCAAAAAGTAGCAACAGATGCTCCAGCTTTTGTCACTCAGGCACCTAGGCACTTACCCATCACTTCTGGTGTCTGAATTCTCCCTCGCTCCCTGTGTCGGCAGGGCTGTGACCCTCACTGGGTGCTTGGGCTACCCCCTTTCAAAACACTGGATATCATCTGCGCTGAAAAAACAACACCATTAAGCAGAAGCAAGCAGAATTGAGATAAGACAAGAAACTACTCCCTTGGACTCACCAGAGATCCTCTTCTCTCTTACGCTCTGTTAGGATCCTGTTCTATAGACTCCACCCTAACACACGTTGCCAGGAACAGTCCCCAAACCACCAATGAGACGGGCAGCACTGCAGCTTCCAAAGTGACCTTCCTAATACCATCCAGAGCAAGAGAAGGAGGAACAAAACCTGATATAAAGCCACCACAAGAATCCTGAATAATAAGAATCAACACTGAGCACGAAGTTGCTCAAAGCACAAAGTCACCTCCCTCAAAACCAGGACTTGGTAAAACTGACAGAAGAGAAGACACAAAGATGGTCACAGTCCCCAGAAAAAGACACCCCTGAGCTCAAAAGACCACCAAGGAACATAAAAAGCCCATGTAAACTCATCAACCTGCTCACCCGCTGGTTCCAAAAGAAAAACATGGAAGGTAACAGACAGAAAGCATGCATCACAGAAAACATGTTGAGGCACAGCAATAAAATCTGGGGGTGTAGCATCCCGAAAAAGCCAAACGCTGAAGCGCTCCAAAGACACACAGTGAAGTGCTCCAGACAGCAGGGTGATGAAGGGCTACTACAGGGCCACGTGTTGAAGAGCTCCAATAAAAGACAGGTGCGGAAGCGCTCCAAAACAGCGAGGCAGTGAAGCACTGCTCCACGATGGTGCCATTAAGCACTCCAACATACACCAGGCATTGCAGAAATCAAGAAAAAAGCCACAGGGTGAAACACCCCAAAAAGAGCCATGTGGTGGGTGTCTCCAAAAAAGCCCAACAAGGCAGTGTTCCCCAAAAGAACAGGTACTGAAGGACACTCTCCAGGGCTCCCTGGAGAAACACTCCGAAAAATCACAGGTGATGAAGAGAGCAGGAGAGTCAGACAGTGAACAACCCCCTAAAGCAGGGTGGTGAAGGAACCCTCCAGGAGGCTGTGATGAACAAGACCTGGGTGGCGCAGTGAAGGACTCCAGAAAAGCCAGGTCACACAGAGAAAGGCTACTCCAGGGTGGCATGGAGAAGGACTCCCAAGAACAGCTGGGCAGCACAGGAAGGACTCCAAGAAGACTTGGGTGGCACAGTGCAGGACTCCCAAAAAGAGGCAGGCAGCGTCATGCAGGCCTTGTCAGGGGTGGCACAGTGACAAACTCCAAGAAGAGCCAGGAGGGACAGTGAAGAGTTCCTCCAGACTGGCATGATGAAGGACCCCCCCAGTGTGGCCTGACGAAGGACTCCTCCATAAGGGCCTGGGAGGACTCCTCTGGGGGACAATGATGAAGTACTCCAAGAAGAGTCCGGTGCACAATGAAGGACTCCTAACGGGCAGCATGGTGAAGGGCTCCTCCGGGGAGGTGCTATGAGGGGCTCCTTTGACAGAGCACAATGAGGGGCTCCTCTTGGGGCAGCACAGTGTAGGGCTCCTCTGGGGCAGTGTGACAAAGGCTCCAAGAAGAGCTGACAGAACACTGAAGGGCTCCTCCAAGACTGCACATTGAAAAGTTACTCCAAGTGGCATAATGAGGGGGTCCTCTGGGGCGGTGCAAGGAGGGGCTCACCCAGCGTGGTGTGATGAAAGGCTTCTTCAAGACAGCGCAGTGAAGGGCTCCTCGAGTCTGAACAATGAGGAGTTACTCTGTGATGTGGGGCGCCTCCAGGTTGGCATGATGAGGGGCTCCCTATGGATCTGCGTGATGAAGGTGAAGCGCGGAAACAAACTCTACAACTCAGAAAGAGTTATAAAGCAGGCATGTTTATTCCAGCCGGGGTGCAAGGGGATTTCTTCACAAAGCTTGCACACCGTCTCTGGCAAGTAGCCAGATATTTATTACAAAAAACCATACATATTCATTTGGAAGGGCTGGGTTATTACAATTAGTTCGGGGAATAGGTGTGATTCTTAGAATTATTCAAGGAGAGAAGTATGTGGTCCTCTTGCAGTGTCCCGCTGTTAAGCAAAGTCCAGATGTCTCCTTCCTCTTCATTAATTTTTCAACTTGGCTTCCTGTGCATGCTCTCCGGCCCTTCGGTTCCTCTCCAGGTTATAGAGTCGGCCTTTTACCTGTTTGTTTTGTTAATTGGAACTTTTGTGTCTGTTAAGATGTCCCAGAAAGTAAGTCCTTTAGCTGGTATGTCTCCCCCTTTATCTCAAAGACAGGGATTATTTACTATCTATCCTGTTTTCTGTAAGAATGTTATCTACTTAACATTGCCTGAGGGCTAGGACTCCTTTAGCTTTTTTTTTTGCTTTCCTCATATCAATTCCCCCCTTTTCTTTTACCTGTGCAAATTCTTTTGCTATATCATGCCATTCCCTTAAAGGGTTTTGGCCAAGTATGCACCTACAGTCCCTACCCATAATCCAACCATGTTGATAATCAGTGTCCATCCTTTCATTGGAAATATATAATGAGCCGGTTTAATGTTGTGTACAGGCCCATCCAGACCTCGAGCTCTGGTCCCTAGGACCAATTCCCGCAGCTGTTTTTGTAGGCTGATAACATAATTAGTTACTATTTCATTCCCAATCTAAATGGATGCCCCCCGCCTGTATCATATATGGTTTCCTATATACTATTTCAAAAGAACTTAATCCCTCCTCAATTCTGGGTTTGGTCCCGATTTTAAAAAGTGCTAAAGACAATGATCGAGGCCAAGGTAATTCGACCTCCTGACCTAGTTTTGTAATTTACTTAAGTGATTCATCTTCTCTACTTGACCACTTGCTTGTGGACTATATAGAATATGCAACTGCCAGTCTATTTGTATGATCAATGCAAGTAATTGTTTTAACCATTTGAACCTTAGTAACCATGAAGTAAGCTTGTTCCATATTTCTTCAAAGTCTAAAGAAGCATTGTCTTTTCATATCTCCTGCAAAATACTTAATTATTGCAATATTATTCCTAAATCTACATTTATTTTTCCTGTTTCACCTATGTGTGTACAACAACTATAGTTCACAACTGTGCTCAATCCCCCATGTGAGGCCAACATCATGTTTCACTGTCAGCACTTCAGATTGAGAAATTATTTCATTCAGTAACACTTATTACTTCTGCATGGGAATGCATCTGGCCAACCTGAGAAGGTATCTGTTAACACTAATAAGTACCAACACCCCCCTTTTCTTGGGAGTTCAGAAAAATCTATTTGCCAGTGTTGTCCTGGACTATTACCTTTCACTATAACTCCATTTTTAATTTTACTTGATGTGTTTGGATTGTGGTTTTTGTTTTGTTTGGGGTTTTTTTAGTAAACAGCATAGTCATCTTACTGGTTTTTCAATTTAACTGCTTGTATAGGGCATCTGCTCCCCAATGTTTTCTTATGTTCACCTAAATGTAACTTCTATTGTATGTTGGAAGGCACTGTTATTTGCCCATCTGGAAAATAAACCCATCCATCTTTTTCTTTATTACCCTTTAGATCATTAATCAATTTTTGATCCTCCTTTGAATATTTAGGTTTCAAATCTGAGTTTAAGATTGAAAGTTTTACCATCTGGGACCAAAGCTAATGCTATGGTTGCCATTTCTGCCGCCTGTCTGGCCTTTCAATCTGCCAAATTATTTCCAATTTCCTGTTCAGTGTTACCATTTTGATGCCCTCAACAATGCATGATGGCTACTTTTTCAGGGAGTTTTATGGTTTCTAGCAGCCTTAAAATTTCCTCCGCATGTTTTGTTTTCTTTGTGCTGTGAATAATCCTCGTTCTTTCCATATGGCGCATGAGCATGTACTACTCCAAAAGCATATTTCTAATCTTAACCTTTTTCCCTTTTGCCAGTTCTAAAACTTTGGTCAAGGCAATTATTTCAGCCTTCTGAGCAGAAGTCCCTACTGGCAACGATTTAGTTTCTATTACTTCGTCAGTGGTGATCACAGTGTATCCTGCCTTACGGTTTTCCCTGTTTTATGAAGCTGCTTCCATCCATGAACCAGGTGCCTTCAGCATTCTCAAGTGGTTCTTCTTTTAAGTCAGGTCTACTGGAGAAAATGGCTTCCATGATCTCCAGACAGTCACAGGTTAAAGGCTCTGATATGGTCCCACTGAGAAAAGAGGCTGGATTCACAATGTTCGTGGTTCATAATTGGCACCAACCTGTCATTCCAAGGAAAGTTTGGAGTTCTTTTGCCATTCTGGGTTCACGTGTGCGACAGATGGCCTCTTTCCGTTCTCAGCTCTGTTGTTCTTCAGGAATACCAAATCCTAAGTAGGTCACTTGCTTCTGGACCAGTTGAGCTTTCTGTTGAGATACCCGATATCCACTAAGTCCCAGGAAGTTAAGCAAACTGACAGTCCATAGTACACAGTCTTCCTTCATCCTTGTAGCTATGAAAAGGTCACCTACAGATTGTAGTAAAATTCCTCCTAGTGAGGGCAGAGTCCAGGTTTCAAGTTCTCAGGCCAATTGATTCCCAGAGATAGTGGGGCTGGTTTTAAAACCTTGTGGTAACACTGTCCAGGTTAACCGTTTTGGTTTCGGTTGGGTTTTTTTTCCTCCCTGTATCAGGGTTTCCTCATTCAAAAGCAAATAGCTTCTGGCTTTCTTTTTTGCTTTCCTCATATCAAAGGGGTCCTACGGATCAGCACAGTGAAGGGCTCCTCCAGGATGGTGCGACAAGCTGATCCTCTGGGCTTCTTGTGATGAAAGGCTGAAACGGCACAATGAGGGGCTCTTCTGTGGAGGTGTGATATGGGGCTGATAGGGATCGCTGCAGAATTGGCACGGTGAAAGCCTGCTCCAGGACACTGAAACTGTGAGTTCCTCCAGCACAGCATGATGAAGAGCTGCTCTGGAGTGGTGCAGTGAAGGCCTCCTCTGCAGCAGAGTGATGAAGCGCACTTCCAGGGGACCATGATGAGGGGCTCCTCTGAGGCAGTGTGGTGAACAGCTCCTCCAGGGCGGTGTGAGGAAGGACTCGTCCGGGCAGCACAATGAAGGCCTCCTACTGAGCAGCAAAGGGAAGGGCTCCTCGGGGAGAGTGTGCTGAAGGGCTACAAGAAGACCCAACCAGCGTGGGGAGCAGCCCCTCTGGGTGGGGATGATGACATGCTCCTCTGGCATGACACGGTGAACTGTTCCTCTGGTGCAGCGTGGTTGAGGAATCCTTCACTACAATGTGGTGAAGGGCACCTCCAGAGCAAACCAGTAAATGCCTCATCCAGACAGGCATACATGAGCAAACATACGATATGTACGACAAAATACGATACACACGACAGGCAATACAATAAAAACCATATATTACATACCTTACCATGCAATGCATAACAGAGAGAAAATAAAATACATACCATACATAAAATGCAACATACACGATATGATAAGTATCAAACCAAACAGTAAAATACAATATATATAATAATTACAAAACGTTCAAGACGAAACAATAAAAAATACAGCAAAATACATACCACACAATATATGACAAACCATAAAATACCAACCAAATAAACATCAGTATAAAAGTAATTACAATCCAAAAAATGATACACAATACATTACACACTACAACAAGCTACATCCCATATTCACAACACAATACACATGATGCACAAAATGACAGATAAAATACAAGATAAAATATCATTAATAAAACACCATAAATACAATGCAATACAAAACAGCATATAAAACACAAAAGATGATCCAATAAAAAATAATATAACAACCACACTCCGAAGAAGGGATGAAAATTGGATCCTCTGGGGCTGCACGGTGAAGGCCGCATATGGAGCAAGACTCGTCCAGGACGGCGTGATCGAGGCCTCCAAGAAGAGCTGGGATGTGCCGTGCAGAGCTCCTCTGGGGAGGGGCGACGATGGCTCCTCCGGGGCGGCGCAGCCAAGGCGAAGGGCTCCTCCGCGGAGGCAGACGTTACAAACCATACCATACAATACCGTACCCACGATACAAGACAGACAATACCCTACAGACCACACCATAACTTACAGACCTTACCCGACGGTGCAAACCACACCTGTCAGATAACACTACACACAACCGACAGACAAGGAATCACAAGACAAAATACAAGACAGACAATCCAGCCCCAAATCCATTACAATACACACACAGGTACTACAAAACACAAAACACATTACAATGCCAAGTACATCACAAAATCTACAGTGCCAAAAAACACAGTATGTCCTCTACAAGAAGGAGCACGCCATACCATACAGAAAAATGCACAAAATAATGCTCAAAAATACCACAAAATACATTACAAAGAAAAATAAGTTTCTGTACAAAATACATAAAAAGCAACCCAAAATACAATAAATATTACATTAACAAAGAAAAATTGCCATACACAGTATGTTAGAAAATAAAATACATACAATGCAAGGGAAGATACAAATCCTCCAATACATTCAATGCTGTACAGTACATACGATAAAATAACACACAACCAATAAAACAGACGATACAGTGCAAACTACATGGGATACAATTAAAGCCATTCCATACCTACAGTGTGCAATAGGATATAAACCAGAACACAATACATGGAGTATACGAAATGCAACACATACAACACATCAAATATATAACACAAAAATCTGTACAGAGAATACGTACAAACAATACAATACCCACAGTGATACAGAGGATACTTAACCTAGGATACATTCCAGACCATAAACACACACCATACCGTACGTACAAGAACATCGATACCAAACCCCAATCATACAGTACAACAGATACCATGAAGAGCCTACGACACTTACCAAAATACAAAATAGAATACACAGATGACATGAAATCCCATCCCATACCATACACAAGTCAAAATAATACCCAAAGGACTACATATTCTAACACACAGAAACACGATGATCCATACGATGCAGATGATGCACACCATACCGTAATACATCACAACTCATACAATACCGTAAATACCAAAGCAGATGCTACAACACAATGCACCCTGCAGTACAGACCTCTAAATACCGTATGATACAAGACGCAGAGTAAAACATACCCACTAACAATACAAGACAAAGTACCACACGGCCAATGCAGTACGGCAGAAAGGACGCACAGCACCAGACAACAGAAAAACCCAGACCACACTTACCAGACAATACTTACCCCACGGTCTGCAGAGGGGCGCCTGCCTGCCGCTCCGGCGGCACTCACCAAAGCCCAAAACTCTCTCACGAGGCACCACGCTCAAGGGCTCCTCCCCCACAGGGGTGATGAAGAGCTCACCAGGCACAACGGCAGTGAAGGGCTCCTCCAGGGCAGCGTGCTGAAGGGCTGCAAGGAGACCCACCCAGCGTGCGGAACAGCTCCTCTGGGGCCACCGTCATCAAAAGCTCCTCCAATGCCACACGCTCAAGGGCTCCTCCAGAGCGCTCTGACGCTCAAGGGACTCCTCCAGGGCTTGCATGATGATGGGCTGCTCCGCTGACACGCACAGAAGAGCTCCCTGAGGGCCTCGCAGGAAAAAGCTCCTCTGCTGCAACACGGTGAAGGGCTCCTCCAGGGTAGGGATGATCAAGGCCTCCTCCGGGACAGCACAGTGAAGCTCTCCTGCATGGGCGCCACGCAGGGCTCCGAGGACAGACGGGCAGCACCACCAAGCGCTCCGACGGGCAGGTGTAACAGGGAAGGGCTCCTCCAGCTTGGCGCCATGAAGGGCTGCTCCAAGGCGGGGATGATGCTGGGCTCCTCCAAAGACACAGCAATCAAGGGCCCCCTGGCCCAGCACGAGCAAGGAGGGCTCCTGCATGCCCACAGGGCAAAGGGCACCTCTGGGGCAGGCTGGGGAACAGCTCCTGCCGCACAGCACACGGAAGGAAGGGCTCCAACAGCAGCTCGACCATGCAATGAGGACCCCCTGCAGAGCCGCACAACCAGGTGCTCCTCGGGAGTCACGATGAAAACGGCATCCTCTGCCGTGACAGGATGAAGAGCTCCTCTGGGTACAGCATCCGGAAGGGCTGCAAGGAGACCCACCAAGCGTGGGGAACAGCTGCTCTCTGGGGCCAGGGTCACCAAGGGCTCCTCCAGTGCCACATGCTCAAGGGCTCCTCCACAGCCATCCGACGCTGAAGGGCTCCTCTGCGGCTGGCATGATGGTGGGCTGCTCCGCTGCCACCCACAGCACAGCTCCTGAGGGCCTCCCGGGACACTGCTCCTCCGCTGCCACCTGTGACCGCCTCCTCTGGGTCACCACGGCAAAGGTCTCCACGGAAACACGCAACGCGTAACAAAGAGATCCACTGCGGTGGGACCGCGGTCAAGGGCTCCTCCAGCACCACGGGATGAAGGGCAGCATCAACACCCAACCAGCGTGGGGCACAGCCCCTCTGGGGCGGGCCTGATCAGGGCCTTCCTCTGCCAGCACACGCTGAACTGCTCCTCCGGGGAGCCACACATTGCAAAACAGACCATACAATACAGACAAATCCATACTGACAGTCCCATATATTATTATTAGACACCTTACCATACTATTACAGACCAGACAGAATAGGCAATACATACTATAGGAGAGAGTAAACCCAGCACCGACGATACATACAAATCACGGCAATAAAACAGATACAAAAATATGGCAATAAACAAAGATACAAAAATACATGCCACACAATACATGACAAACCATACCATATTAACTCCAGCACAACACAAAGAACAATACAATCCATACCAGACAATACAGGCAGGGCAGTGTCAAACACAATGCAGCACAAGATAGACAAGATGATGCAATACACGGGATTCCACATAGGCCATTCCCTAGATTACACAACACACCGTACAGTACACAACACACCTACCGTCCATGAAACACACTACACACAACACAATACAAAATACGATCCACACTACAAGATGCAATATACAGATGCCAACACACAAAAGGAAATACACTATATATAAAACGCAATATACCAGAAAGCAGACAATTCCAGACAATGCAGAACAGAATACATCCCATAAATCAATCCAAACACACACAGTACGTACAATAACTAACAGGCCATAACCACCTATATTACGGAAACCATCCCACCATACAAAACACACTACAACACAATTCAAGTCACAAAGGTACACAGCACCAATAATACAAGACATCAGAACACAAGAAATACCATTCCGCAGGGAAAAAGACAACCAACACAAGACATGCAAGGCGGAGCCCCGATGACGAGCGGCTCCTCGGGCAACGTGCAGTGAGCCCAGGGATGCTCCGCGGTGGCGTGATCGAGGCCTCCAAGAAGAGCTGGGATGTGCCGTGCAGAGCTCCTCCGGGGCGGGGCGACGATGGGGCCTCCGCGGCGGCGCAGCCAAGGCGAAGGGCTCCTCCGCGGAGGCAGACGTTACAAACCATACCATACAATACCGTACCCACGATACAAGACAGACAATACCCTACAGACCACACCATAACTTACAGACCTTACCCGACGGTGCAAACCACACCTGTCAGATAACACTACACACAACCCACAGACAAGGAATCACAAGACAAAATACAAGACAGACAATCCAGACCCAAATCCATTACAATACACACACAGGTACTACAAAACACAAAACACATTACAATGCCAAGGACATCACAAAATCTACAGTGCCAAAAAACACAGTATGTCCTCTACAAGAAGGAGCACGCCATACCATACAGAAAAATGCACAAAATAGTGCTCAAAAAAACCACAAAATACAATACATTACAAAGAAAAATAAGTTTCTGTACAAAATACATAAAAAGCAACCCAAAATACAATAAATATTACATTAACAAAGAAAAATTGCCATACACAGTATGTTAGAAAATAAAATACATACAATGCAAGGGAAGATACAAATCCTCCAATACATTCAATGCTGTACAGTACATACCATAAAATACCACACAACCAATAAAACAGACGATACAGTGCAAACTACATGGGATACAATTAATGCCATTCCATACCTACAGTGTGCAATAGGATATAAACCAGAACACAATACATGGAGTATACGAAATGCAACACATACAACACATCAAATATATAACACAAAAATCTGTACAGAGAATACGCACAAACAATACAATACCCACAGTGATACAGAGGATACTTAACCTAGGATACATTCCAGACCATAAACACACACCATACCGTACGTACAAGAACATCGATACCAAACCCCAATCATACAGTACAACAGATACCATGAAGAGCCTACGACACTTACCAAAATACAAAATAGAATACACAGATGACATGAAATCCCATCCCATACCATACACAAGTCAAAATAATACCCAAAGGACTACATATTCTAACACACAGAAACACGATGATCCATACGATGCAGATGATGCACACCATACCGTAATACATCACAACTCATACAATACCGTAAATACCAAAGCAGATGCTACAACACAATGCACCCTGCAGTACAGACCTCTAAATACCGTATGATACAAGACGCAGAGTAAAACATACCCACTAACAATACAAGACAAAGTACCACACGGCCAATGCAGTACGGCAGAAAGGACGCACAGCACCAGACAACAGAAAAACCCAGACCACACTTACCAGACAATACTTACCCCACGGTCTGCAGAGGGGCGCCTGCCTGCCGCTCCGGCGGCACTCACCAAAGACCAAAACTCTCTCACGAGGCACCACGCTCAAGGGCTCCTCCCCCACAGGGGTGATGAAGAGCTCACCAGGCACAACAGCAGTGAAGGGCTCCTCCAGGGCAGCGTGCTGAAGGGCTGCAAGGAGACCCACCCAGCGTGCGGAACAGCTCCTCTGGGGCCACCGTCATCAAAAGCTCCTCCAATGCCACACGCTCAAGGGCTCCTCCAGAGCGCTCTGACGCTCAAGGGGCTCCTCCAGGGCTTGCATGATGATGGGCTGCTCCGCTGACACGCACAGAAGAGCTCCCTGAGGGCCTCGCAGGAAAAGGCTCCTCCGCTGCAACACGGTGAAGGGCTCCTCCAGGGTAGGGATGATCAAGGCCTCCTCCGGGACAGCACAGTGAAGCTCTCCTGCATGGGCGCCACGCAGGGCTCCAGGGACAGACGGGCAGCACCACCAAGCGCTCCGACGGGCAGGTGTAACAGGGAAGGGCTCCTCCAGCTTGGCGCCATGAAGGGCTGCTCCAAGGCGGGGATGATGCTGGGCTCCTCCAAAGACACAGCAATCAAGGGCCCCCTGGCCCAGCACGAGCAAGGAGGGCTCCTGCATGCCCACAGGGCAAAGGGCACCTCTGGGGCAGGCTGGGGAACAGCTCCTGCCGCACAGCACACGGAAGGAAGGGCTCCAACAGCAGCTCGACCATGCAATGAGGACCCCCTGCAGAGCCGCACAACCAGGTGCTCCTCGGGAGTCACGATGAAAACGGCATCCTCTGCCGTGGCAGGATGAAGAGCTCCTCTGGGTACAGCGTCCGGAAGGGCTGCAAGGAGACCCACCAAGCGTGGGGAACAGCTGCTCTCTGGGGCCAGGGTCACCAAGGGCTCCTCCAGTGCCACATGCTCAAGGGCTCCTCCACAGCCCTCCGACGCTGAAGGGCTCCTCTGCGGCTGGCATGATGGTGGGCTGCTCCGCTGCCACCCACAGCACAGCTCCTGAGGGCCTCCCGGGACACTGCTCCTCCGCTGCCACCTGTGACCGGCTCCTCTGGGTCACCACGGCAAAGGTCTCCACGGAAACACGCAACGCGTAACAAAGAGATCCACTGCGGTGGGACCGCGGTCGAGGGCTCCTCCAGCACCACGGGATGAAGGGCAGCATCAACACCCAACCAGCGTGGGGCACAGCCCCTCTGGGGCGGGCTTGACCAGGGCCTTCCTCTGCCAGCACACGCTGAACTGCTCCTCCGGGGAGCCACACATTGCAAAACAGACCATACAATACAGACAAATCCATACTGACAGTCCCATATATTATTATTAGACACCTTACCATACTATTACAGACCAGACAGAAAAGGCAATACATACTATAGGAGAGAGTAAACCCAGCACCGACGATACATACAAGTCACGGCAATAAAACAGATACAAAAATATGGCAATAAACAAAGATACAAAAATACATGCCACACAATACATGACAAACCATACCATATTAACTACAGCACAACACAAAGAACAATACAATCCATACCAGACAATACAGGCAGGGCAGTGTCAAACACAATGCAGCACAAGATAGACAAGATGATGCAATACACAGGATTCCACATAGGCCATTCCCTAGATTACACAACACACCGTACAGTACACAACACACCTACCATCCATGAAACACACTACACACAACACAATGCAAAATACGATCCACACTACAAGATGCAATATACAGATGCCAGCACACAAAAGGAAATACACTATATATAAAACGCAATATACCAGAAAGCAGACAATTCCAGACAATGCAGAACAGAATACATCCCATAAATCAATCCAAACACACACAGTACGTACAATAACTAACAGGCCATAACCACCTATATTACGGGAACCATCCCACCATACAAAACACACTACAACACAATTCAAGTCACAAAGGTACACAGCACCAGTAATACAAGACATCAGAACACAAGAAATACCATTCCGCAGGGAAAAAGACAACCAACACAAGACATGCAAGGCGGAGCCCCGATGACGAGCGGCTCCTCGGGCAACGTGCAGTGAGCCCAGGGATGCTCCGCGGTGGCGTGATCGAGGCCTCCAAGATGAGCTGGGATGTGCCGTGAAGAGCTCCTCCGGGGTGGGGCGACGATGGCTCCTCCGCGGCGGCGCAGCCAAGGCGAAGGGCTCCTCCGCGGAGGCAGACGTTACAAACCATACCATACAATACCGTACCCACGATACAAGACAGACAATACCCTACAGACCACACCATAACTTACAGACCTTACCCGACGGTGCAAACCACACCTGTCAGATAACACTACACACAACCCACAGACAAGGAATCACAAGACAAAATACAAGACAGACAATCCAGACCCAAATCCATTACAATACACACACAGGTACTACAAAACACAAAACACATTACAATGCCAAGGACATCACAAAATCTACAGTGCCAAAAAACACAGTATGTCCTCTACAAGAAGGAGCACGCCATACCATACAGAAAAATGCACAAAATAATGCTCAAAAAAACCACAAAATACAATACATTACAAAGAAAAATAAGTTTCTGTACAAAATACATAAAAAGCAACCCAAAATACAATAAATATTACATTACCAAAGAAAAATTGCCATACACAGTATGTTAGAAAATAAAATACATACAATGCAAGGGAAGATACAAATCCTCCAATACATTCAATGCTGTACAGTACATACCATAAAATACCACACAACCAATAAAACAGACGATACAGTGCAAACTACATGGGATACAATTAATGCCATTCCATACCTACAGTGTGCAATAGGATATAAACCAGAACACAATACATGGAGTATACGAAATGCAACACATACAACACATCAAATATATAACACAAAAATCTGTACAGAGAATACGTACAAACAATACAATACCCACAGTGATACAGAGGATACTTAACCTAGGATACATTCCAGACCATAAACACACACCATACCGTACGTACAAGAACATCGATACCAAACCCCAATCATACAGTACAACAGATACCATGAAGAGCCTACGACACTTACCAAAATACAAAATAGAATACACAGATGACACGAAATCCCATCCCATCCCATACACAAGTCAAAATAATACCCAAAGGACTACATATTCTAACACACAGAAACACGATGATCCACACGATGCAGATGATGCATACCATACCGTAATACATCACAACTCATACAATACCGTAAATACCAAAGCAGATGCTACAACACAATGCACCCTGCAGTACAGACCTCTAAATACCGTATGATACAAGACGCAGAGTAAAACATACCCACTAACAATACAAGACAAAGTACCACACGGCCAATGCAGTACGGCAGAAAGGACGCACAGCACCAGACAACAGAAAAACCCAGACCACACTTACCAGACAATACTTACCCCACGGTCTGCAGAGGGGCGCCTGCCTGCCGCTCCGGCGGCACTCACCAAAGCCCAAAACTCTCTCACGAGGCACCACGCTCAAGGGCTCCTCCCCCACAGGGGTGATGAAGAGCTCACCAGGCACAACAGCAGTGAAGGGCTCCTCCAGGGCAGCGTGCTGAAGGGCTGCAAGGAGACCCACCCAGCGTGCGGAACAGCTCCTCTGGGGCCACCGTCATCAAAAGCTCCTCCAATGCCACACGCTCAAGGGCTCCTCCAGAGCGCTCTGACGCTCAAGGGGCTCCTCCAGGGCTTGCATGATGATGGGCTGCTCCGCTGACACGCACAGAAGAGCTCCCTGAGGGCCTCGCAGGAAAAGGCTCCTCCGCTGCAACACGGTGAAGGGCTCCTCCAGGGTAGGGATGATCAAGGCCTCCTCCGGGACAGCACAGTGAAGCTCTCCTGCATGGGCGCCACGCAGGGCTCCAAGGACAGACGGGCAGCACCACCAAGCGCTCCGACGGGCAGGTGTAACAGGGAAGGGCTCCTCCAGCTTGGCGCCATGAAGGGCTGCTCCAAGGCGGGGATGATGCTGGGCTCCTCCAAAGACACAGCAATCAAGGGCCCCCTGGCCCAGCACGAGCAAGGAGGGCTCCTGCATGCCCACAGGGCAAAGGGCACCTCTGGGGCAGGCTGGGGAACAGCTCCTGCCGCACAGCACACGGAAGGAAGGGCTCCAACAGCAGCTCGACCATGCAATGAGGACCCCCTGCAGAGCCGCACAACCAGGTGCTCCTCGGAAGACACGATGAAAACGGCATCCTCTGCCGTGGCAGGATGAAGAGCTCCTCTGGGTACAGCGTCCGGAAGGGCTGCAAGGAGACCCACCAAGCGTGGGGAACAGCTGCTCTCTGGGGCCAGGGTCACCAAGGGCTCCTCCAGTGCCACATGCTCAAGGGCTCCTCCACAGCCCTCCGACGCTGAAGGGCTCCTCTGCGGCTGGCATGATGGTGGGCTGCTCCGCTGCCACCCACAGCACAGCTCCTGAGGGCCTCCCGGGACACTGCTCCTCCGCTGCCACCTGTGACCGGCTCCTCTGGGTCACCACGGCAAAGGTCTCCACGGAAACACGCAACGCGTAACAAAGAGATCCACTGCGGTGGGACCGCGGTCGAGGGCTCCTCCAGCACCACGGGATGAAGGGCAGCATCAACACCCAACCAGCGTGGGGCACAGCCCCTCTGGGGCGGGCTTGACCAGGGCCTTCCTCTGCCAGCACACGCTGAACTGCTCCTCCGGGGAGCCACACATTGCAAAACATACCATACAATACAGACAAATCCATACTGACAGTCCCATATATTATTATTAGACACCTTACCATACTATTACAGACCAGACAGAAAAGGCAATACATACTATAGGAGAGAGTAAACCCAGCACCGACGATACATACAAGTCACGGCAATAAAACAGATACAAAAATATGGCAATAAACAAAGATACAAAAATACATGCCACACAATACATGACAAACCATACCATATTAACTACAGCACAACACAAAGAACAATACAATCCATACCAGACAATACAGGCAGGGCAGTGTCAAACACAATGCAGCACAAGATAGACAAGATGATGCAATACACAGGATTCCACATAGGCCATTCCCTAGATTACACAACACACCGTACAGTACACAACACACCTACCATCCATGAAACACACTGCACACAACACAATACAAAATACGATCCACACTACAAGATGCAATATACAGATGCCAGCACACAAAAGGAAATACACTATATATAAAACGCAATATACCAGAAAGCAGACAATTCCAGACAATGCAGAACAGAATACATCCCATAAATCAATCCAAACACACACAGTACGTACAATAACTAACAGGCCATAACCACCTATATTACGGGAACCATCCCACCATACAAAACACACTACAACACAATTCAAGTCACAAAGGTACACAGCACCAATAATACAAGACATCAGAACACAAGAAATACCATTCCGCAGGGAAAAAGACAACCAACACAAGACATGCAAGGCAGAGCCCCGATGACGAGCGGCTCCTCGGGCAACGTGCAGTGAGCCCAGGGATGCTCCGCGGCTGCGTGATCGAGGCCTCCAAGAAGAGCTGGGATGTGCCGTGCAGAGCTCCTCCGGGGCGGGGCGACGATGGGGCCTCCGCGGCGGCGCAGCCAAGGTGAAGGGCTCCTCCGCGGAGGCAGACGTTACAAACCATACCATACAATACCGTACCCACGATACAAGACAGACAATACCCTACAGACCACACCATAACTTACAGACCTTACCCGACGGTGCAAACCACACCTGTCAGATAACACTACACACAACCCACAGACAAGGAATCACAAGACAAAATACAAGACAGACAATCCAGACCCAAATCCATTACAATACACACACAGGTACTACAAAACACAAAACACATTACAATGCCAAGAACATCACAAAATCTACAGTGCCAAAAAACACAGTATGTCCTCTACAAGAAGGAGCACGCCATACCATACAGAAAAATGCACAAAATAATGCTCAAAAATACCACAAAATACAATACATTACAAAGAAAAATAAGTTTCTGTACAAAATACATAAAAAGCAACCCAAAATACAATAAATATTACATTACCAAAGAAAAATTGCCATACACAGTATGTTAGAAAATAAAATACATACAATGCAAGGGAAGATACAAATCCTCCAATACATTCAATGCTGTACAGTACATACCATAAAATACCACACAACCAATAAAACAGACGATACAGTGCAAACTACATGGGATACAATTAATGCCATTCCATACCTACAGTGTGCAATAGGATATAAACCAGAACACAATACATGGAGTATACGAAATGCAACGCATACAACACATCAAATATATAACACAAAAATCTGTACAGAGAATACGTACAAACAATACAATACCCACAGTGATACAGAGGATACTTAACCTAGGATACATTCCAGACCATAAACACACACCATACCGTACGTACAAGAACATCGATACCAAACCCCAATCATACAGTACAACAGATACCATGAAGAGCCTACGACACTTACCAAAATACAAAATAGAATACACAGATGACATGAAATCCCATCCCATACCATACACAAGTCAAAATAATACCCAAAGGACTACATATTCTAACACACAGAAACACGATGATCCATACGATGCAGATGATGCACACCATACCGTAATACATCACAACTCATACAATACCGTAAATACCAAAGCAGATGCTACAACACAATGCACCCTGCAGTACAGACCTCTAAATACCGTATGATACAAGACGCAGAGTAAAACATACCCACTAACAATACAAGACAAAGTACCACACGGCCAATGCAGTACGGCAGAAAGGACGCACAGCACCAGACAACAGAAAAACCCAGACCACACTTACCAGACAATACTTACCCCACGGTCTGCAGAGGGGCGCCTGCCTGCCGCTCCGGCGGCACTCACCAAAGCCCAAAACTCTCTCACGAGGCACCACGCTCAAGGGCTCCTCCCCCACAGGGGTGATGAAGAGCTCACCAGGCACAACAGCAGTGAAGGGCTCCTCCAGGGCAGCGTGCTGAAGGGCTGCAAGGAGACCCACCCAGCGTGCGGAACAGCTCCTCTGGGGCCACCGTCATCAAAAGCTCCTCCAATGCCACACGCTCAAGGGCTCCTCCAGAGCGCTCTGACGCTCAAGGGGCTCCTCCAGGGCTTGCATGATGATGGGCTGCTCCGCTGACACGCACAGAAGAGCTCCCTGAGGGCCTCGCAGGAAAAGGCTCCTCCGCTGCAACACGGTGAAGGGCTCCTCCAGGGTAGGGATGATCAAGGCCTCCTCCGGGACAGCACAGTGAAGCTCTCCTGCATGGGCGCCACGCAGGGCTCCAAGGACAGACGGGCAGCACCACCAAGCGCTCCGACGGGCAGGTGTAACAGGGAAGGGCTCCTCCAGCTTGGCGCCATGAAGGGCTGCTCCAAGGCGGGGATGATGCTGGGCTCCTCCAAAGACACAGCAATCAAGGGCCCCCTGGCCCAGCACGAGCAAGGAGGGCTCCTGCATGCCCACAGGGCAAAGGGCACCTCTGGGGCAGGCTGGGGAACAGCTCCTGCCGCACAGCACACGGAAGGAAGGGCTCCAACAGCAGCTCGACCATGCAATGAGGACCCCCTGCAGAGCCGCACAACCAGGTGCTCCTCGGGAGACACGATGAAAACGGCATCCTCTGTCGTGGCAGGATGAAGAGCTCCTCTGGGTACAGCGTCCGGAAGGGCTGCAAGGAGACCCACCAAGCGTGGGGAACAGCTGCTCTCTGGGGCCAGGGTCACCAAGGGCTCCTCCAGTGCCACATGATCAAGGGCTCCTCCACAGCCCTCCGACGCTGAAGGGCTCCTCTGCGGCTGGCATGATGGTGGGCTGCTCCGCTGCCACCCACAGCACAGCTCCTGAGGGCCTCCCGGGACACTGCTCCTCCGCTGCCACCTGTGACCGGCTCCTCTGGGTCACCACGGCAAAGGTCTCCACGGAAACACGCAACGCGTAACAAAGAGATCCACTGCGGTGGGACCGCGGTCGAGGGCTCCTCCAGCGCCACGGGATGAAGGGCAGCATCAACACCCAACCAGCGTGGGGCACAGCCCCTCTGGGGCGGGCTTGACCAGGGCCTTCCTCTGCCAGCACACGCTGAACTGCTCCTCCGGGGAGCCACACATTGCAAAACAGACCATACAATACAGACAAATCCATACTGACAGTCCCATATATTATTATTAGACACCTTACCATACTATTACAGACCAGACAGAAAAGGCAATACATACTATAGGAGAGAGTAAACCCAGCACCGACGATACATACAAGTCACGGCAATAAAACAGATACAAAAATATGGCAATAAACAAAGATACAAAAATACATGCCACACAATACATGACAAACCATACATTATTAACTACAGCACAACACAAAGAACAATACAATCCATACCAGACAATACAGGCAGGGCAGTGTCAAACACAATGCAGCACAAGATAGACAAGATGATGCAATACACAGGATTCCACATAGGCCATTCCCTAGATTACACAACACACCGTACAGTACACAACACACCTACCATCCATGAAACACACTACACACAACACAATACAAAATACGATCCACACTACAAGATGCAATATACAGATGCCAGCACACAAAAGGAAATACACTATATATAAAACGCAATATACCAGAAAGCAGACAATTCCAGACAATGCAGAACAGAATACATCCCATAAATCAATCCAAACACACACAGTACGTACAATAACTAACAGGCCATAACCACCTATATTACGGGAACCATCCCACCATACAAAACACACTACAACACAATTCAAGTCACAAAGGTACACAGCACCAATAATACAAGACATCAGAACACAAGAAATACCATTCCGCAGGGAAAAAGACAACCAACACAAGACATGCAAGGCAGAGCCCCGATGACGAGCGGCTCCTCGGGCAACGTGCAGTGAGCCCAGGGATGCTCCGCGGCTGCGTGATCGAGGCCTCCAAGAAGAGCTGGGATGTGCCGTGAAGAGCTCCTCCGGGGCGGGGCGACGATGGGGCCTCCGCGGCGGCGCAGCCAAGGCGAAGGGCTCCTCCGCGGAGGCAGACGTTACAAACCATACCATACAATACCGTACCCACGATACAAGACAGACAATACCCTACAGACCACACCATAACTTACAGACCTTACCCGACGGTGCAAACCACACCTGTCAGATAACACTACACACAACCCACAGACAAGGAATCACAAGACAAAATACAAGACAGACAATCCAGACCCAAATCCATTACAATACACACACAGGTACTACAAAACACAAAACACATTACAATGCCAAGGACATCACAAAATCTACAGTGCCAAAAAACACAGTATGTCCTCTACAAGAAGGAGCACGCCATACCATACAGAAAAATGCACAAAATAGTGCTCAAAAAAACCACAAAATACAATACATTACAAAGAAAAATAAGTTTCTGTACAAAATACATAAAAAGCAACCCAAAATACAATAAATATTACATTACCAAAGAAAAATTGCCATACACAGTATGTTAGAAAATAAAATACATACAATGCAAGGGAAGATACAAATCCTCCAATACATTCAATGCTGTACAGTACATACCATAAAATACCACACAACCAATAAAACAGACGATACAGTGCAAACTACATGGGATACAATTAATGCCATTCCATACCTACAGTGTGCAATAGGATATAAACCAGAACACAATACATGGAGTATACGAAATGCAACGCATACAACACATCAAATATATAACACAAAAATCTGTACAGAGAATACGTACAAACAATACAATACCCACAGTGATACAGAGGATACTTAACCTAGGATACATTCCAGACCATAAACACACACCATACCGTACGTACAAGAACATCGATACCAAACCCCAATCATACAGTACAACAGATACCATGAAGAGCCTACGACACTTACCAAAATACAAAATAGAATACACAGATGACATGAAATCCCATCCCATACCATACACAAGTCAAAATAATACCCAAAGGACTACATATTCTAACACACAGAAACACGATGATCCATACGATGCAGATGATGCATACCATACCGTAATACATCACAACTCATACAATACCGTAAATACCAAAGCAGATGCTACAACACAATGCACCCTGCAGTACAGACCTCTAAATACCGTATGATACAAGACGCAGAGTAAAACATACCCACTAACAATACAAGACAAAGTACCACACGGCCAATGCAGTACGGCAGAAAGGACGCACAGCACCAGACAACAGAAAAACCCAGACCACACTTACCAGACAATACTTACCCCACGGTCTGCAGAGGGGCGCCTGCCTGCCGCTCCGGCGGCACTCACCAAAGCCCAAAACTCTCTCACGACGCACCACGCTCAAGGGCTCCTCCCCCACAGGGGTGATGAAGAGCTCACCAGGCACAACAGCAGTGAAGGGCTCCTCCAGGGCAGCGTGCTGAAGGGCTGCAAGGAGACCCACCCAGCGTGCGGAACAGCTCCTCTGGGGCCACCGTCATCAAAAGCTCCTCCAATGCCACACGCTCAAGGGCTCCTCCAGAGCGCTCTGACGCTCAAGGGGCTCCTCCAGGGCTTGCATGATGATGGGCTGCTCCGCTGACACGCACAGAAGAGCTCCCTGAGGGCCTCGCAGGAAAAGGCTCCTCCGCTGCAACACGGTGAAGGGCTCCTCCAGGGTAGGGATGATCAAGGCCTCCTCCGGGACAGCACAGTGAAGCTCTCCTGCATGGGCGCCACGCAGGGCTCCAAGGACAGACGGGCAGCACCACCAAGCGCTCCGACGGGCAGGTGTAACAGGGAAGGGCTCCTCCAGCTTGGCGCCATGAAGGGCTGCTCCAAGGCGGGGATGATGCTGGGCTCCTCCAAAGACACAGCAATCAAGGGCCCCCTGGCCCAGCACGAGCAAGGAGGGCTCCTGCATGCCCACAGGGCAAAGGGCACCTCTGGGGCAGGCTGGGGAACAGCTCCTGCCGCACAGCACACGGAAGGAAGGGCTCCAACAGCAGCTCGACCATGCAATGAGGACCCCCTGCAGAGCCGCACAACCAGGTGCTCCTCGGGAGTCATGATGAAAACGGCATCCTCTGTCGTGGCAGGATGAAGAGCTCCTCTGGGTACAGCGTCCGGAAGGGCTGCAAGGAGACCCACCAAGCGTGGGGAACAGCTGCTCTCTGGGGCCAGGGTCACCAAGGGCTCCTCCAGTGCCACATGCTCAAGGGCTCCTCCACAGCCCTCCGACGCTGAAGGGCTCCTCTGCGGCTGGCATGATGGTGGGCTGCTCCGCTGCCACCCACAGCACAGCTCCTGAGGGCCTCCCGGGACACTGCTCCTCCGCTGCCACCTGTGACCGGCTCCTCTGGGTCACCACGGCAAAGGTCTCCACGGAAACACGCAACGCGTAACAAAGAGATCCACTGCGGTGGGACCGCGGTCGAGGGCTCCTCCAGCGCCACGGGATGAAGGGCAGCATCAACACCCAACCAGCGTGGGGCACAGCCCCTCTGGGGCGGGCCTGACCAGGGCCTTCCTCTGCCAGCACACGCTGAACTGCTCCTCCGGGGAGCCACACATTGCAAAACAGACCATACAATACAGACAAATCCATACTGACAGTCCCATATATTATTATTAGACACCTTACCATACTATTACAGACCAGACAGAAAAGGCAATACATACTATAGGAGAGAGTAAACCCAGCACCGACGATACATACAAGTCACGGCAATAAAACAGATACAAAAATATGGCAATAAACAAAGATACAAAAATACATGCCACACAATACATGACAAACCATACATTATTAACTACAGCACAACACAAAGAACAATACAATCCATACCAGACAATACAGGCAGGGCAGTGTCAAACACAATGCAGCACAAGATAGACAAGATGATGCAATACACGGGATTCCACATAGGCCATTCCCTAGATTACACAACACACCGTACAGTACACAACACACCTACCATCCATGAAACACACTACACACAACACAATACAAAATACGATCCACACTACAAGATGCAATATACAGATGCCAGCACACAAAAGGAAATACACTATATATAAAACGCAATATACCAGAAAGCAGACAATTCCAGACAATGCAGAACAGAATACATCCCATAAATCAATCCAAACACACACAGTACGTACAATAACTAACAGGCCATAACCACCTATATTACGGGAACCATCCCACCATACAAAACACACTACAACACAATTCAAGTCACAAAGGTACACAGCACCAATAATACAAGACATCAGAACACAAGAAATACCATTCCGCAGGGAAAAAGACAACCAACACAAGACATGCAAGGCCGAGCCCCGATGACGAGCGGCTCCTCGGGCAACGTGCAGTGAGCCCAGGGATGCTCCGCGGCGGCGTGATCGAGGCCTCCAAGAAGAGCTGGGATGTGCCGTGCAGAGCTCCTCCGGGGAGGGGCGAAGATGGCTCCTCCGCGGCGGCGCAGCCAAGGCGAAGGGCTCCTCCGCGGAGGCAGACGTTACAAACCATACCATACAATACCGTACCCACGATACAAGACAGACAATACCCTACAGACCACACCATAACCTACAGACCTTACCCGACGGTGCAAACCACACCTGTCAGATAACACTACACACAACCCACAGACAAGGAATCACAAGACAAAATACAAGACAGACAATCCAGACCCAAATCCATTACAATACACACACAGGTACTACAAAACACAAAACACATTACAATGCCAAGGACATCACAAAATCTACAGTGCCAAAAAACACAGTATGTCCTCTACAAGAAGGAGCACGCCATACCATACAGAAAAATGCACAAAATAATGCTCAAAAATACCACAAAATACATTACAAAGAAAAATAAGTTTCTGTACAAAATACATAAAAAGCAACCCAAAATACAATAAATATTACATTAACAAAGAAAAATTGCCATACACAGTATGTTAGAAAATAAAATACATACAATGCAAGGGAAGATACAAATCCTCCAATACATTCAATGCTGTACAGTACATACCATAAAATACCACACAACCAATAAAACAGACGATACAGTGCAAACTACATGGGATACAATTAATGCCATTCCATACCTACAGTGTGCAATAGGATATAAACCAGAACACAATACATGGAGTATACGAAATGCAACACATACAACACATCAAATATATAACACAAAAATCTGTACAGAGAATACGTACAAACAATACAATACCCACAGTGATACAGAGGATACTTAACCTAGGATACATTCCAGACCATAAACACACACCATACCGTACGTACAAGAACATCGATACCAAACCCCAATCATACAGTACAACAGATACCATGAAGAGCCTACGACACTTACCAAAATACAAAATAGAATACACAGATGACATGAAATCCCATCCCATACCATACACAAGTCAAAATAATACCCAAAGGACTACATATTCTAACACACAGAAACACGATGATCCACACGATGCAGATGATGCACACCATACCGTAATACATCACAACTCATACAATACCGTAAATACCAAAGCAGATGCTACAACACAATGCACCCTGCAGTACAGACCTCTAAATACCGTATGATACAAGACGCAGAGTAAAACATACCCACTAACAATACAAGACAAAGTACCACACGGCCAATGCAGTACGGCAGAAAGGACGGACAGCACCAGACAACAGAAAAACCCAGACCACACTTACCAGACAATACTTACCCCACGGTCTGCAGAGGGGCGCCTGCCTGCCGCTCCGGCGGCACTCACCAAAGCCCAAAACTCTCTCACGAGGCACCACGCTCAAGGGCTCCTCCCCCACAGGGGTGATGAAGAGCTCACCAGGCACAACAGCAGTGAAGGGCTCCTCCAGGGCAGCGTGCTGAAGGGCTGCAAGGAGACCCACCCAGCGTGCGGAACAGCTCCTCTGGGGCCACCGTCATCAAAAGCTCCTCCAATGCCACACGCTCAAGGGCTCCTCCAGGGCTTGGATGATAATGGGCTGCTCCTCTTACATCCCTTGAAAGGATTTTTCTTAGTTGTTGTTTCACATCCATGTTCTGGTCTAGATTGTGCTGAGACTATTTCCCACTAATAAAGAAAAGAAAATGCTTTTTTTGTTAAGCAGCAAGCAATCTTTGCCCCAAAATTGCATAAATTATGATTTACTCCTTGAACTCATTTCCTTGTTACTTTCCTCACACACCCGAACTTTGTTACTGATTTTATTAACAGCTGAAATTAAATTGTGTTTGATTTTAATATAAGTATAGAATTAAGAGACATTTTAGTAAAAATAATTTTACATTTATTGTATTTTGAATCTAGCAACCGACTGCTACTCTAAAATTCCCTGTACAGCCCTGTACCAAGGCCGAAGGGATTGGTCATAATTGTCCAATGGGAACGGTTAGAACCTAGGTAACAAAACACGAGGTGATTTGTAAACTGATTTATAATACATACATAGGACTAGAAGAATGCAAGTAGTTGTCAAGGTCCAGGATTAATGGGAACTGAGGGCAGTAACCGTAACAGCTGGCAGGTACCTGCCAAGAAAACTGTCCTTAAGCAAAAGGTAATTCCGGCAGGGGGAGATCGCATCCACCGACCCATGGACCACCTACTCACATTACACCCCAGAGCCATTTCTAGACATTTCTAACCTTTACTGCGCAGAATCGGAAATAGGAGGAGAATATGTTAATGATTTCTTGGAAGATGCGTGTTTATGTATGAAGACTTAATGAATATGTATGAGTAAGTTCTATATAAGCTGTATGATTCTGGTGCCTGGCACGTGTTGTTGGTGAGAGCACTCCCCTACACATCCGGCCGTCAGTAAAGAAGTGTCTGCTTATCTGCATCACATTGGTGTCAATAAGTTATTTTTATCCCGTATTTCAGGGACAATTTCTGGCACCCCAGATGGGACCTCGCTGAGAGAGACCGGAGGATTCGGGGACCTCATCGGTTACAGCCGGCACCAAGGGTTTCTCGGGGACACCCATCGATCCCCGATCCATAAGGCTCTTCGCGACGTCCCCTGGATTTGGTAAGACACTTCTCTTTGGTATTGGGAAGTGGGTTAAAGTCCCACTAGTGTAAGTCTGCCTGTCAGACTTGACAAAAGCTGCGCAGGGTTGGACTAAGTGTAATAGTGTAAGTCTGCCTGTCAGACGCAGCGAAAGCTGTTCAGGGTTGGACCAAAGCATCCTAGCGTGAAGTGTAAGCCTAGGCTTCTGCCCGTAAGACATAAGCGAAAGCTATTGCAGGGTTGGACAACAGCGTAGACAAGGGAACCTATATGCTATAGAGTTCTCAAAGGTAGTGCCTCTAATGAAAAGTTAGAAGTTTTTATGCACTTTATTGTGGTATTGTTTATTTCCTCGATTGAGTATTGTGTGTAATTAAGAACTGTGTTATATTGTGTGACATACCTTTATTTATGGTAATGATTGTGGAAAGGTGTGAGTGTGTTTGTAAGCGTGAGACGTGCAACTGAGCACAAAGCGAGTGTGGAGTTCGGATCCGTGGTTCTATTATCCTGCGAGGGGTGCAGTCGGAGAAGAACGAAGCGGAAAGCCTAAATGATTGTATATTGTGTTAAAAAGTAACTGAACCGTGGCATCTAAGCTGATTCATTTGTTTAAAAGTATGGGTAATCTTGCTGCAAATGACAAAGTTCCGAAAACTTCTCCGTTAGAATTTCTGTTAGCACACTGGGGAGATTTGCATGATGATTTGCGAAAGAGTCAGATGATTGAATATTGTAATCACTGGTGGCCTCTGTATACTCTGGATGATCAGGGAAAATGGCTCATGAATGGGACACTGCATTATAATACCATTTTGCAGTTAATGCTGTTTTGTAGAAGAGAAGGGAATTGAAGGGCCATATGTTGATTTCTTTTTCTATTTAAGACAAAGGATTAGCAGAAGGAATGCAAGTTGATTAGTAGGGATAATTTACTAATGGCTATAGCTTCTGACGATAAAAAGGTGAAAAAGTGTTGTTTAACATGTGCACTTGGAAAAGATTGTTTAAAGGAAAGAATTGCTTCTACTGAAAAGGATGAAGGGCCGGAATTAGATATATGCCCTCCACAGAGAGAACTATATATCCTATAGAGGATGTGGATGAAGGGTCGTCTGAGGTTGTAATTCATACCCCTGTTTCTCGAAGAACTCAGCAGCAGGTACAAACAATAGCTCCCCTGTGGCAGGGAGTTGGCAATGATGGGCCAGTGTGTGTGAAAGTGCCTTTTTCAGTGACGGATTTGATGGCTTAGAAGCAGGCAGCAGGAGTGTATAGAGAGGATCCTGAGAGAACAGGCAGAGTAGTAGATACTATAATCAGAACACAGAATCCGGACTGGAGTGATTTACAGGTGATTTTAGCTAATTTGTTAGATGATACAAAAAAACCCCAGATGGTATTAAAGGCTGGCAAAGCACAGGCAGAAGTGACTGTATTGAGTGGGACAACAGGTGGAATATTAGAGCAGCATTTTCCGTCTGGGGATCCACAGTGGGCATCCAAATAATGTGGAGCACAGAGAAAGACTGAGTCGGTATCAGAAATGGATTTTATATGGAGTTAAACATGCCATGCCTAAGTTTCTGAACTGGCGTAAATTGTATGAGGTGAGACAAGATAAGAATGAATCTCCCTCAGCGTTTCTGGAAAGACTAAAAGAAGCTTCCAAAAAAAAAAAACCCCAAAACAAAAAACAAAACGAAAAAAAAAAAATTATTTGAAAGTGGAAACTGAGGCAGCTCAGATATAATTGGCTTTGATTTTTATAGAACAATCGGTACCAGATATAAGAAAGAAACTGATTGATAAATTTTTGAAGTATACAATCTTGGAGGAGTGTGAATCTGAGTATAAAACTCTCATTCTACCAGTCAGAAAACCATCGGGTGAATATAGGTTAGTGCAAGACTTAAGAGCAGTGAATCAAATAGTTAAGGGTATATATCCTGTAGCAGCAAATCCCTACACGCTGTTAACAGCTTTAAAGGAGACTTATCAGTGGTTTACAGTGCTTGATTTAAAAGATGCTTTCTTTTGTATTCCTTTGGAAAGGGAAAACAGAAAATAGTTTGCTTTTGAGTAGGAAAATCCACAAACAGAACGAAAGATGCAGCTGACATGGACAAGCCTCCCCCAAGGATTTAAAAATAGCCCGATAATTTTTGGAAATCAGCTGGCAAAGGAGCTTGAAACACGGAAACAGGACAGACCAAAACCTGGGCATTTGCTTTTACAATATGTGGATGACACACTGATTGCTACAGAAGAAAGATTTACCTACATACAGGTAACAATAGATCTTTTTAATTTTCTGGCACTGAATGTCAGACTGTGATATATTTGGACTTTGAGATTTCAGAAGGGCAGCGGCAATTAGGAACAGAACACTGAGAAGCCATGTGAGCTGAAAAATATTCATGAACTCAGAGCATTCTTAGGAATGACAGGGTGGTGCCGCCTCTGGATCATGAATTATGGTCTAACAGCTAAACTGCTATATGAGGCCCAAAGAACTCTCCTTTGACATGGGGCCCACAGCAACAACGGGCTGTCACAGAATTGAAACGCTTTAATGTCTGCACCTGCCTTAGGACTTCTGGACATAACCAAAGACTTTCAGCTGTTAGTCACGAAAGACAACGCCTGGCACTGGGTGTGCTGACTCAGAAGATGGGAAGCTGGAAACGACCTGTCGGATACTTCTCTAAACAACTGGACACGGTGAGTAAAGGGTGGCCAAACTGCCTTCGAGCTGTGGCTGCAACAGTGATGCTCATACAGGATACTCAGAAATTGACTTTGGGAAGCACAATAACAGTCTGTCCCACACATGGTGATAACTGTTTTAGAACAGAAGGGGGGACATTGGCTATCTCTGAGCTGAATGATGAAGTACCAGGTAGTACTGACTGAACAAGATGACATAATTCTGAAAGCAACTAACCTGGTAAATCCTGCAGTGTTTTTAAGTTCCACACAGGAAGAAGAGCAATTGGAGCAAGACTGCTTGGCTACTATCGAATGTTTATTCCAGTCGAGAAGATTTGAAGGATGTACCATTGGAGTAACCAGACTGGGAATTGTATACAGATGGCAGCAGCTTTATGGAACGAGGAGTTTGATATGTTGGATATGCAGTAATAACAGACACCTCAGTTATAGAAACAAAGGCACTGACGAGTACCACATCAACTCAGAAAGCAGAACTTATTGCTTTGATTTGAGCCTTAGAACTAAGTGAAAATAAAAAAAAAGTAAATATTTGGACAGACTCAAAGTATGCTTTTAGGGTAGTATATGTCCATGAAGCTTTGTGGAAAGAAAGAGGATTATTGTCCTCTCAGGGATCAAATATTAAGCATCAAAATTAAATTTTACAATTATTACAAGTTCAAAAACCAAATCAGGTAGCAATCATGCACTGTAAAGCACATCAAATTAGGGACACAAAAGAAATTGCTAGAAGTAATTTGGCCAACCAGACAGCAAGAAAACGAGTATTCCAAATGGCATTAATTCCCTCCAAAACAGTAACCCCTCACAGACGAGTAGTAGTTCCACCTAAAAGAAATAATGCAGACCAAACATCAAGAATGTCATTAGGGAGCAGAAGCTTTAGTAACTTCTTTACAAAAACAAGTTATATCTGTCAAGATGATAGACATGGCTAAATTAATAACTGCAAAATGTGACGTATGTTTGAAAAATAATCCAGTAATCAAGAAAATAGTTCAAATGGGTAGATTAAAATCTGTTACAGAGCCTGGAGATTGTTGGCAAGTAGATTTTTCAGAGTTACCTAGACAAAATGGGTACCGATACATCCTGGTGGGGGTTGATACTTTTACAGGATGGCCAGAAGCTTTTCCCTGTCGCACCACACAAGCCAATGCAGTAGTAAAGTGGTTACTATGAGAAATAATTCCAAGATTTGAAGTTCCTATTGGAATTTCGTCTGACAGAGGTCCACACTTTGTTGAAGAAATAGTCCAAAATGTTAACAAAATTCTGGGTATCACTTGGGATTTGCATACTCCATGGAGGCCACAATCCAGTGGAAAAGCAGAAAGAATAAACCAGACTTTAAAAAGGCAAATAAGTAAGATCTGTCAAGAGACCAATTTAAAATGGCCTCAAGCCCTTCCATTAGCATTATTACAAATCAGAGTACAACCAAAGAGTGGAACCTCAGTCAGTCCTTATGAATTACTGTATGGAGAACCTTATGAGTCCCCAGAACCAAATCCAAACATACATGTAAAAGGAAAACAGGATGTATATAACTATTTGCTTTCTTTAGGAAAAAACTTTGACTGCAATTCGGAGTGCAGTGGTGTGGAATAAACCATTATCCCTAGAAACTTGAGCGCATGATTTTCAACCAGGAGATTATGTCTATGTGAAAAAGTGGACTTCCGAACCTTTGCAAGAACGTTGAAAAGGACCTTTGCAAATATGTTAACCACCTTCACGGCTATCAAGATTGCAGAATCAGATGCTTGGATACACGATACCCAAGTGAAGAAAGCACCTACTCCATGGAAAATTATAAGCTGTGACCCAAAGACTTTAAAACATGTTTAGTATTTCATATCAGTTTGTGATTGTTCTCCTTATATTGGCTTGGACGGTGACGCTGGTGGAATCATGGGTTGATCTGGTGGCAAGGAACAGAAGGCAATCAGATACAGAACAATTAATTAACATTCCTAAAGGAATGCTTGAAGAAAATTTGATGTTAGTATTGATTAAGGGATTTGCCAACTTGCAGAACATTACACAAATTACTGCCTGTTTACCAATACCAAAAGCAGTAGGTGAATCTATTCCTTGGGGAATCTTAACTATAAATTTAACCAATTTGGAACATGAAAATAAGACTACTTATTGCAAACAAAAGCCAGTGATTCAATGGTATAAACAAGTGAAGGTTATTAGGAAACAATAGAAATCACCGGGAAAAATCAGACTGTGAGAAACTACTGAATTATGACTTTGTAACAGGGTCTCAGCCTAGTGCTTTGGATCGAGTTCCCCTCACAGGAGGCCCAAACCCTAATCTACAATGGTGTTCATACGATGAACAAATTAAAACAATGTGAGCAGGAACATCATGGAATGGCAGTGTAACAAAACTGGGCAAAGTACCCAAACCCAGGCACAGTGGGACTCTGTATGGTCTATGTCCATATTCTCACGATTTCAGTACATGGCCAGAACCCCTTGGTGTTTCACTTGGGACAGTGCCTGGGTTAACAGAGTGTTTGCAATCCTTCCCTCAATAGTAGATAAAGGCACTACCCGACCAGAAAAAAAACATGTAGTACCATGGTGGAAATGTGAAAAGGTGTATGATTGCAACAATGCCGATTTAATAATCAAAGAATTCCTCATTTGGCAGCTGCTTTAAAGTTTGATTGTTATTGTTGAGGTTTTTATAACCTCACCATGACTAGCATCTTTACACCCAGAAGAGGATACTTTTTAGTTTTAAAAAATCTAACATTCAGAGTCCAGGACATTTAGTTTGGGCATTAAGTGATGGCACCTGGACAACCCACTTACCAGTAGATGGTAAGGTAAAAGAAAAAAAAAAAAAAAAAAAAAATTGCTTAAGGCCTGCCAACATTGTGTCTGATTTGTAAGAAATAAATCACCATTCAAGGGATCCCTGGAAAATTTAAAATTACAACGAATTAAAAGGTCTGAAACAGATGATGACACCTGGAATGAACCATCAACAGGAGTAAAAATTGGCTGGGCTTTAGAGTCTCTTTTGAACCCAATAGCATCATATAGGAATAGAGAATGGCTTTATCACTTAACAGGACAAGTAAAAAATTGGCCAATATTACAAGAAAAAGATTTAAATAATTAAACATCCAGTCACAGATAACTTCCTGAACAACACTTCAAAACTGGATGGCATTAGATATCCTTCTGTTAAAGGAGCATGGAGTGTGTGGATATCATTAGGACAGACTGGATCATTGCTGCATTCATATTCCAAATGTTACACAGGATAGAACATGATTTAGATCTGTTAGGCAAAATAGAAAAAGAAACAGAAACAATTCGAGAAGGTATGTCAGAAGATTGGCTAGGAAAAATTTTTAGTGAATTAGGATAAAACTTAAACTCTGGGCTTAAATCCCTAATCAAAACTCTATTTTTGCTACTTATTGTCCTTTTGATAATTATGTTGGTGTATGCCTGTCTTAAAAGACAGTTTACTAATCAGCTTGCAATACATCATAGAATTGTGAGAGAAGTACCCACTCTGCCACCAGATTACAGCCCACCACCACCATCATCTGGCAAGACAAACTTTGGCTTCAAAGATGAAAATGAATAAAAGTGTGAAAGAATTGAAATGATTTATAACACTTTCAAAGGGGGGAAATGTTACTGATTTTATTAACAACTGAAATTAAATTGTGTTTGGTTTTAATATAAGTATAGAATTAAGAGAGATTTTAGTAAAAATCATTTTACATTTATTGTATTTTGAATCTAGCAACCGACTGCTACTCTAAAATTCCCTGTACAGCCCTGTACCAAGGCCGAAGGGATTGGTCATAATTGTCCAATGGGAACGGTTAGAACGTAGGTAACAAAACACAAGATGATTTGTAAACTGATTTATAATACATACATAGGACTAGAAGAATGCAAGTAGCTGTCAAGGTCCAGGATTAATGGGAACTGAGGGCAGTGACCGTAACAGCTGGCAGGTACCTGCCAAGAAAACTGTCCTTAAGCAAAAGGTAATTCCGGCAGGGGGAGATCGCATCCACCGACCCATGGACCACCTACTCACATTACACCCCAGAGCCATTTCTAGACATTTCTAACCTTTACTGCACAGAATCGGAAATAGGAGGAGAATATGTTAATGATTTCTTGGAAGTTGTGTGTTTATGTATGAAGACTTAATGAATATGTATGAGTGAGTTCTACATAAGGTGTGTGATTCTGGTGCCTGGCACCTGTTGTTGGCGAGAGCACTCCCCTACACATCTGGCCGTCAATAAAGAAGTGTCTGCTTATCTGCATCACATTGGTGTCGATATTTTTATCCCAGATTTTGGGGACACTACCATTATAAAGGAGAGAAGCCATGGAAAGAAAGTTCTAACACACAGGCTTCCCATTTCTTCAGCTACCAATTCAATTCAGTTCCTATATTAAGAAATACCAATACTCAGTCAACAGTGGACTCCACACTCCACCAGGCTCTTGTGGTGATGCACTCGAGGATAAACTTGGTGAAGAGACCTACAAGGAAGCTCCCCAAACAGCCCAGGTGGGGAATCACTCACCTCAGAGCACCAGGCCGTGAAGGAACCACAAACAGCCAGACAGCAAAGGACTCTAGAACAGCTGGCGCTGAACTGCTCCTCCAGGGCCACGGGGTGATGCGCTCCCCACATGCTTCAAAACTGTCTTGGGTTGTCCTAGAAAACAGCAGTGAAATAGTTATTTGCATTCTCATCCGGAAATTTCCAGACAATACCTGCACAGCATTCCTGTCACTCTTCCAGAGACAGTAATTCCCAGCAAGCTGAATGAAAGCTCTGGAATCCATCCCAAGTCATCGCCTCCCAGGGCTCCCTGAGAAATTCCCCGTTTCTCACTGCTTCCGCTGGGCTAAAGAACCACACGGCACATTCCCACAACGGAAATGCAGCCTGTGTTTAGCCGGACTACACCCGATGGATACACAAATGCCCCACCTGCCCCCAGACCCTGCTGTCGCACAGGGCTCAGTCAACTCTGGGGCCACCCTCTCCTAACGCTTCTCAGAGAGCTGCCATCCCTCACAGGTGGCACCTGCACAGGGGCACAACCCGCTGCTTGGCCTTTGAACAAACCTGCAGCTCACAAGTTGCCCTTTGTGGCCCAGATACAAGGTGGCCCCCAAAACATTCCCCTCAGTCCCTTCACATGACCCCCCCGCACAGCTCCTATTTCACCCAGGAGACACTTCTCTGCTCCTCTGGTCACTCTCCCCTCACCTTTACTCTTTGCCCACTACACAACAGATACACAAGCAGCACAAATTCCACACCTGCGTCAGCTTGGGAGACTCGTCTGAGCTCCTGGGATGAAGCACAAGGCATTCACACAGCACAGACTCTGCACACGGACAAAAGGCTTTCGACTGTTTCTCATTCTCCAGCTGTAGGCTGAATAGAACCTGACAGCATATTTACTGCCTGTGCTCGGAAAAGTTTTGCTGGGGTTTTTGTATCTGTGAGCAGGGCATTAACAAGAGAGCACCTGGTTTACACCTTGCTTAGCTGAAGCTCTTTTCATGTTTACATCTGATGGAGATAGCACATACTCTACACACAGAACAAGTCCTGCATTGCCCCAGTGAGGCA